>NW_027551578.1:3314253-3316285 GCF_008692635.1 Crocuta crocuta | reverse complement strand
GGGGAATTTAAATTATTAAGAATTTAATGGGCATCAGGGTGGCTCAGTTGGTTGAGTGTCTGATTTGAGCTCAGGTTGTGATCTCACAGTCTGTGAGTTCAAGCCCCACGTCCGGGCTCCACTTTGGATTCTCTGTCTCTCTCTCTGTGCCCCTCCTCTGCTTGAGCTCTCTCTCTCTCTCTCCCTCAAACATAAGAATAATAAATACTTTAAAAATCCAGCTGGGATCTGAGGTGCCAGAGGGTAGGAGAGCTGGCATCTGAGGACCCGTCCCAGGGAGGCATCGGGAGTAAGCCACGGCACGTGCCCCATTGTCCCGTCAGCCTGCCTTTGCAAAACACAAATTCAGAACTTAAATTATTAAGAATTTAATGGGCGCCTGGGTGACTCGGTTGGTTGAGCGTCTGATTTGAGCTTGGGTCATGATCTCACGGTCCGTGAGTTCAAACCCCACGTCCGGGCTCCAATTCGATTCCTGTCTCTCTCTCTCTCTCTCTCTCTCTCTCTGTCCCTCCTCTGCTTGAGCTCTCTCTCTCTCCCTCAAACATAAGAATAATAAACATTTAAAAAATTATTAAGAACTTAAGATGGCCACAGAGTATTAACCCCTGTGACAGTGACACTGCACGAGTCCCACATCCGTGAAACTGACCCTGACGCTCACCGTGACAGAGCAGTTGCCTTCTCCGGGGTCGAACTCTGAATCTCACCACATGCTCCCGGTGCCTGCCTTTCCTCCTACAAGCCCGCTGCTAAATAGTCGGGCATTTTGTAAGTTAGTTGCTATGCCATCTGTAGCTCAAAACGAGCTATAGTGGGAACGTCTGCATCATGTTACCAGTCAGCGCTCTGTTTTCCCAGGGAAAGCTGTTTTTCCAGCACCTCCCTGAGGGTCCCCCATGATTTTCCTCACCTTATAACACCATCCCAAACAAACAGGGAACGATGGGCTTGGAGAAACTGCAGCCTTAGACCCAGCCCCTGTCACGGCCCCTATCTCATTCTTTGTGCCTGGAGAAGAGGCATTCTAGAGCCAGCGTGACGGGGGAGGGTCTTGAAGCCATGGTGCTTGGGTTCTGGGGTGAGTTTGTCCAGTGTCTTCTCGGCCTGACCCTTTCATTCTACAAGCAGGGAACCTGGTTCGGATAGGAGAGTGAGCTGTCGGGGTGAGAGCCCCATCGGGCATCAGAACTCAGCTCTCCCGGCTTCTCCCCCAAGCTGTTTGCAGGCGCCCGGCTGCCCCTCCCTTCGCCTCCTATCAGGGCTGTGCCAGTCCCACCCAAGTGCCATTCCTTAGTCAGTCATACCATGTGTTTCATTCGTTCCTCTCTTGCCTTGTTGGCCTAGTCCACGTACTCAAAACTTGATCAAAGCTTCACCAACTTGGGGCGCCTGGGTGGCTCAGTCGGTTAAGCGTATGACTTCAGCTCAGGTCATGATCTCACGGTTCGTGGGTTTGAGTCCCATGTCGGGCTCTGTGCTAACAGCTCAGAGCCTGGAGCCTGCTTCGGATTCTGTGTCTCCCTCTCTCTCTGCTCCTCCCCTGCTCATACTGTCTCTCTCTCTCTCTCTCTCTCTCAGAAATAAATAAAAAACATTTTTAAAAAAACATTAAAAAAAACCTTCACCAACCGTGGAGGAGAAATGGAAGGAAGTATTGGAGGAGACTGCAGCCACACTGCAGCCAGACCTGCCTTCTCCCCACTCAACAGCACCTGCAGTTCTGTGCACTCTAAAATGTAGCTGGAAATACCTTTAGCATTGCCATTTCCTTCAACTTGCTGGAGTGTTCTCAAATGTCTTCGTTTTTTTAATTTTTAAATTTTTTTATGTTTTTATTTTATTTTGAGAGAGAGACAGCGAGTGAGCAGGGGAGAGGCAGAGAGGGAGGGAGACAGAATCTGAAACAGACTCCAGGCTCTGAGCTGTCAGCACAGAGCCGAATGTGGGACTAGAACCCACGAACTGTGAGATCATGACCTGAGCCGAAGTCGGAGGCTTAACCGACTGAGCCCCCCAGGCGCCCCACTTC
>NW_027551578.1:3208404-3313617 GCF_008692635.1 Crocuta crocuta | reverse complement strand
TTTTTTAAGTTAAGTTTTTTTTTTTATTTTTAAGAGGTGAGGAGAAGGTGCAGAGAGAGAGGGAGGGAGAACCCCAAGCAGGCTCCACAATGTTAGTGCAGAGCCCCTCGGGACTCGATCTCACAAACCAGGAGATCATGACCTGAGCCGAGATCAAAAGCTGGCCACTTAACCAAATGAGCCACCCAGGTGTCCCTCTTGGATGTCTTAAATGACGTCCCTTTCTTTTGGGAGGATGATGTCCCCCAACCCACTGCTTCTCGGGGAACTCAGCAACTCTCATCATTTCCAGGGTCTAGGCAGCTCCTGCCACACTGTCCCTCAGACACACGCGTGCACACACACACACACACACACACACACACACACACACACTGAACAGGATTCCTCATCTGAGGTGCTCATATTCTGGCAGGAAGACCAAGAGATGCGAGACACAGGGATCTTCTAGTATGTTCATCCCATAGTGACTTGCCCAAGGTCACACAGCTACCGAGTGACAGAGAACAGCCAGGTCTTTTGCCTTGCTCACTGTGTTTTTTTCTTCCCCAGAGCCTGAGTGGTTTTGGGGTTTTTTTGTTTGTTTGTTTGTTTTTTGTTTTTTAGTTTTTATTTATTTATCTTAAGAGAGAGATAGAGAAATAGAGAGAGGGAGGGGACAGAGAGAGAATCCCAAGGAGGCTTCGCACTGCCAGCATACATCCCAATTCGGGGCTCGATCTCACGAACCATAAGATCATCACCTGAGCAGAAAACAAGAAGGTGTTTAACCAGCTGAGCCCCCCAGGCACCACCCCTCCCACACACACTGCCCCACAAAACTGTGGTGTGGTCTGTAGCTGTGCTGGCCCTTGGCATGGTCACCAGCCTCGCGGGCTATGGGGCACTAGAAAGGAGGCTAGCTCACATTGCGATGTGCTGCAAGTGGAAAATACACACCAGGTTTCCGGGATTTACTGCAAGTAAGGACATGAGAAATCACTCATTGATCATTTTTTTGGTTTCTATTACATGTTCAAATGATGATACTGTTCAGATATTTGGTTAATAAGGTATATCATTAAAGTGACTTTCACCTGTTCCTTTTACTTTTGTAATGTATCTACTAGAAAATTAAAATCACGCAGGTGGCTAGCACATTCTCGCTCTTGGAAGGCACTGGTCCGCAGCTTCCAGGCCCCAGAGCCCAGGGCGACCCGTGTGAGCCAGAGCACCTGCAGGGAGGGCAAGGAGCAAGTCCTAAAGCGCCCTCCTGAACGAGGCCAGCACGTCAGCTCCTCCAATGTCAAGGAGAACTTCATGGCCTGCACGCCTCATGAGTCTCCCTCCAGCCCCAGGAAGTTGGTGGAACCATAGAGTTAAGGCTCCCAGGGTCTTCCCCCCTTCCCCTCTGCTTCTCCCTACACCCACTTTTTCTTCCGAACTTCTCCCACAATCTCTGCTGCCATCTTGTTCTGTATCTCGGCTTGTTCAAGAGCATTGAACGAGGTGCTCAATTGCATGGCCTAGACACCCATCTGCTGGTCAGTGGAGGGCTCCCCCAGCCTGGCCCAAGGCTGCATCCAAGCACTTCTCCTTCTCTTCAAGGTAGCTCCCTTTCAAGTTCTTGTTCATTCACCTGAAGACCAGAAAGCACATGGCTAGCCTCTGGGGAGGATCAATGAGGCCACCACTGAATAAGGGAACAGTCTTTGAAAAGCAGGGCTTACGGGGAAAGCTCAGCCAAGTTTCCAAACTCTCTGGCCCCATGGGAGTGCATGAGCCTCCCACGGTGCAGAGCCAGCCTGGGCCTCCCAGAGAGGGAGCTCAGTTCACTTAGTTCACACCCTCCTGGGTGCACATTTTCTGCCACCAGCCCCCCTGCGGGAGCTCATTCCCAGGCTGGTGGGCTAAGTCCTAGTTGTCAAGGTCTCCGCAGAGCTCGGAGAGGTCATGAGAACGACCCGCAGGGAGCAGGAGGTGGGGGGAACAGCCAAGCTGCGTGGGGCTGACCACTTAGCAACCAGGGTCTTGGGCTTCATAAAACACTTGACGACAGGCTGACAATTTAAAATCCTGGCTTGGATCGCCCCCTCCGTCGCCTACCCCACCTCACCAATGAGACCAGTTGCTATTTGTTCTGTAAGATCCTGGGTAAAGTTTGGATCGATGGGAAACATCTAAAGAACAAGTCTACAAACACCGTCAGCCCCAACCAGGCCCCGGCAGCCCCTGGGAACACAGCACCTCCTGGGGGGTGTGAAATCCTTGGGGGAGATCCTTGGAGCCTCCTAGGAAAGTTCCCACCGGGTGCCCCCTGCACTGCCCCGGAAGGAGCTGGTTCTAGGCTTCCGGTCTGGGGTCTCACAGAGGCACCAAAGGCAGCCTAGCTGTTCCCTTGAGAAGCAAAAAGGAATCTCCTTGACATGAGCTACTTTGCCGTTACAGCTCCCAGGCCTCGGAAGTTGTGAGGCTGCACTGCACTTGACTCAAGTTCATGGGGGCAGCAGGCCCTCATTGAGGCCCCTCCTGCTGGAGGCCAAGCCGGCTCCAGCAGGTCCAGGGGTCCCTGAAGGATGGACGGTGTCGGCGAGAGAGAGAGAGAGCCCCGAGATTCTTTCTGATCACCAGGCAGGCATCTCTGTCCTGTCGGTTTTGGTGTCTTTATTTATAGGTTAAATGATAACATGACATCAGAAAAAGGAATTTTTACAATGGATAACTCTTTGTGATAAGATGCTTTGGAAAGTGTACAGAAGCAGATTTTACAGAAATATTCCTGCAGAACTATTTNTCATGGCGGTAGCTGTGCAAACACTGCCATTTCCTTGCTGTGACTGCCATCCATAGAGGCCGGTGCGGCTCCCGGCACCCTCCCTCCCTCCTCCTTGCATGACAGGGAACGGGGCTTGAGGCGAAGGAGGATGGGGCTTGGGCACGGTCTTCCCTCCACCAGTCAGCCCCGTGCACAGCAGCAACCCCATGCAGCTTTCCAAAGCAACTGTGCAAACATCCACATGAGCCTTGTTTGTTTCAGACCAGAAGTAACGAGAGCAATTCAGCCCAAGCAGATAAGGGGTTGAGACATAAGCAGGAGGGCATGACTTGGGATCTGGGTCCTGAGAGCCCCGCGCAAGAGGTGGCATTTAGGGTGGGGATCCTACCCAACACCGATCCTATGAAGCCCCTACACACACCTGGGTTTCTGATTTGTACCCCAGGAGATGCCTTTTGTGTGTGCGTGTGTTAGGATGGGAATTCCGGGGGCTGAGGGCAGAAGAGAGGCTTCAGAGAAAGCAACATCCTCTGGCTGACCCATGATCATGGGTCAGAATCTCATGGTTCATGGGATTGAGCCCCGTGTAGGGCTCTGTGCTGACAGTGTGAAGCCTGCTTGGGATCCCCTCTTTCCTTCTCTGCCCCTTCCCTGTTCAACTGCACATGCTCTGTCTCTCTCTCCCTCTCTCTCTCCCTCTCTCTCTCTCTCTTCCAAAATAAATAGAAAGAAAGAAAGAAAGAAAGAAAGAAAGAAAGAAAGAAAAAGGTAAGGAAGGAAGGAAGGAAGGAAGGAAGGAAGGAAGGAAGGAAGGAAGGAAGGAAGGAAGGAGAGNTGGGATTGAGCCCCGTGTAGGGCTCTGTGCTGACAGTGTGAAGCCTGCTTGGGATCCCCTCTTTCCTTCTCTGCCCCTTCCCTGTTCAACTGCACATGCTCTGTCTCTCTCTCCCTCTCTCTCTCCCTCTCTCTCTCTCTCTTCCAAAATAAATAGAAAGAAAGAAAGAAAGAAAGAAAGAAAGAAAGAAAGAAAGAAAGAAAGAAAGAAAGAAAGAAAGAAAGAAAAAGGGAAGGAAGGAAGGAAGGAAGGAAGGAAGGAAGGAAGGAAGGAAGGAAGGAGAGAGATAAAAGAAAGAAAAGTCCTCCTTCTTTGGGCCAGAACCACAGCCAGGCGAACAGCACCCGGACAGGATTTTAGGACCCACTTCCCGCTGATCCTAAGCTGTACCACAGGGGTGGGTCTTTCTGCCTCCTCAGCATTTTGCTCAGCACCATGTAAAAGGCAGGTGGCCGGAGGGCCCAGTGTCAGCCCTTCCTGAAAGTCCCCTGCTTTTGTTTTCACGCCCTGGTGACCATTCCTGACCCCTCCTCTGCCCTCTGGCTTTAGACTCTGACCTTGGCTTTTGGTTTCAACTCTATTGTTTGCCTCTCTGAACCCCCTAGCCTGGCCCTTTGTCTCACTCCTGATCTTGCCTCCCCATCTCGGATGCTCCCCATCTTAGAAAGAATCCAGCTCTGGGCACCTGGATGGCTCAGTCAGTTAAGCGTCGAACTTCGGCTCAGGTCATGATCTTGTGGTTCCTGAGTTTGAGCCCCGCATTGGGCTCTGTGCTGACAGCTCAGAGCCTGGAGCCTGCTTCAGAGTCTGTGTCTCCCTCTCTCTCTGTGCCTTTCCCCCACTCACGCTCTATCTCTCTCTCTCTCTCTCTCTCAAAAATAAATATTAAAAAAAAAAAGAATCTCGCCCCTCTGTGTTTTAACTTGTGTGGCTTTGAGGAAATGTTTGTACCCCAGGATCTGGGGAACCTGTCTGTCAAGAGGGGATAATAAGGGCACCCACTGACCAGGGCTGGTGGCGGATGAGATCAGCTACGGCACTGCCTTGAGGTCCCCGAGTGTCTGGCCCCTATGTGGGTGCTCCACCGGTGTGGACGCGGCTTTCCCTGCCCACACCCCCCGCTCCTGGCCTCCTCTCCAGCCACGTTTCCTGTCCGTGTTTGCCCGGATCCCTGACATGCGCTGACAAAGCGGCACATTCCTAATTTGGCAGGTGCCGTCGCTGCTGCTAGTGGCCTTTTCTCTGTCCATGACCAGGACGACATAATTGAAGCAACCAGTGGCTGACACTAAAAGAAAGTGGGATTGACAAGGTGGCACCTTGTGAGCTAATGAGAGCAACGCTCTTGCAAGGAGACCTGGAGAAAGTCAAGTTCTCGGCTCAGCCCGACCGGGCAAGAGGCAGAAAGGCAGGCAAATGTTTGGGGAATACACTCATTGACTCTTGTAAACATTCAAATTATTTGCATACACACATATATACGTCACATATTGTATGAATCGTGTCTTGTCGTTGTATATTCTTATCNCCGAGTCAGCCAGTTCCTAAGGATGACAAACAACTCATCTTTGAGGATGACTTTCACATAAAGCACTAATCCAAATCCACTTCTCCAGCCACCTCCTGTGTGGGGCTGTCACACTCAGGGCCACTGTGCCCCTGCCCTGATTATCCCAGGGCCAGGAATCAGACAATTACGGACAATCTCTACACCCCAGAGCCCTGAAATTATTCAAACTAGCCAATCTCAAGCCTGCCTGCCCTGCTCGTCCATTCCTTCCTGGGACTCCCAGTAAAGTCTCTTGCCCACACTTTCCCCTGCTCTCTCTTGCTCCTGACCAACCCCAGTGCCCCCTTGTGTGTCCCGCGTGGTATTCTGTGCTTCCTGTGTCTAGGGACCAGAGTATAAAAAACCTCTTCCCCATGGCGGTCACGTCCGAGCCCGTGTCTCCTATAATAGCTGATCAAAATAAACCCTAAATACCTTAAATTCTATATTACAGCTAGTCCATTCTCCTCTAGCTCTGTTCTTACCAAACAACGTTTTCATATTCAGCCTCCCAGATAACTTGTCCACCGGGAGGGAGAGTGTTAGTAGTCAGGCTGATGTGAACATCTGGTCCACCTGACAACTACATTTCTCATTCTAAAATTAAAACCTGGCATGCTGATTGTATACCTAATTTTCCAGTGAGTTTTGTTAGGGTGAGGCAACATCCCCAGTCCAAATGGCTCCTGGACTCTGAGACAGCAGGACAGGGGCCTGACTGAGGACAGTGGTCAAGTCACCAATCCCGATGTCGCTTTGGGGCAACAAGTCTGCATGGCCACCTGCCTTGCCCAGATAATGTCCCTTCTGCCCGGATGTGGCCTTTCCTCTACACCCAGAGTGATATAGAGGAGCTGATAGGTGTGGAGAAGCCAGCACAGTATGACGATTCCAGAAACGTGTGCCTGAGTACAAGCCAGGCTGTGAACCAGCCCATGGATCTGTAAGTTGCTCTGGGTGACGTTTCCAAATGAGAGGAAACCTCCTCGGGCAGAACCTCAGCGATGCAGATGTGACCTGAGCAATGGTCCCAGAGGAGAATGAAGACTTGGAAATCCTGAGCCAGAACAGGAGCTGACCACTCTTATTCTCTGTCCCCTGCCCTTGCAGGACACCCTTTGCCTTCTGGCAGTGCCGTCAAGGCCAATTCCAGAGCTAGAAGCAAAATGTGCTCGCTCTGGCTCCACTGGAAAACTTCTCTCCCCCTAGGCTGTTTAGCGTGTTCACTCAACCTGGAGCCTCCAAACAGTATCTGCTTTGTCTCTTAGATGAGCCGGTGCTGTGGGCACTGGGGTAAAGTACTGGAGCCACTGAGTCAGAACATCAAAGGACAGGGTGGCCCCTTGAGGGAATTCTTGGAAGACAAAGCCACCAGCCCTGCACACACTGGCCCTCTAACCCCACCTCCACCTGTGGCTACGTGTCCAACCCCCTCCTCCCTTTGTTGGCCAATGGCCTTAGGGGGCGCTGGTGAAGTCGGGCTGTGGCCGCGCCCCTGAGGCTCCAGGTCTGCAGCCAGTGTGCGCCTGGATAAAGATCCAGACTTCGGAGAAGCTGCTAGTTCCGCAGTGACCACCAGCCAGGGCTTGGATAAAGATGAGTCAGAGGCCTCTTCGGGCCCGGGGGCCTTCACACCAAATCAATTAATGGGGCGAGTTGGGGGTGGGGGGCAGGGGAACAAAACCTAGTCTAACGGCTCATCTAAAACTTTGACGGCGGCCAAAACTAACGTCGCAAGGGAAAACAGTGATGCCCACAAGACAGAATTCCCTGCGTTGAATCACTTTTAGTCATTATAAATGCAGATTCCTGGGCTCCCCCAGGTCGGAATCTGGGTGTAGGCCCAGCCCCTGGAAGTTCTCGGAGCCTCCCCTCCTGTGGGCTTGGGGGAAATGGGAGGAGGCGCATGAGGCATGGGGTGAACTGTCGGGAGCTCAGAAAGCCTGATCTCTGCCCCACTCTGCCCCTTCCCATGTGCACTCTCTGCCCTGCCTCTGATGGCTCCGGGCTGACCCCAGGCACACAGCTTTGGGGACCACCCCTCGTGCTACCCTGCAGCTCTGGGCAGCTCGGCTTGGATCCACTAATCTGGAAGGCGTCACTACTAGTCATCAGAGCAATGCCTGCATGCATCGTAATTCTTAGACGGGGCCCTCGTGACGAACTTGTCCACCCGAAGCTGCCACGGAACAACACGTGCCCCCCCAGGATGCCCGAGAGCCCACCGTGAATCCCTTCAGGAGGACACGGGACAATAAGCGCACAAGGGTGAGCAAGGAGGGAAGTCGAATACAATCGCAGCGTCAGGGTAAGATGCGGGCCGAGCCTAGTGAAACCGTCTCAATTCCAAAATGATGCCAAAGGTGAACATATTTATTCAAGATGCTTTATTCGCAGAACAACTGTTTGCGTTTTGACTGTCAGGGTTCCATAGTTATAAGAGAGAGAAGAATTATCCCACCTGGGAGAGTCGCCACAGAATATGGTTGGCTTGTGAGCAGTCAGATGGAGGCTGGCCGCTGAACACTTGTTACAAAGACCGCAGACTTTGGCTGAGGCACTTTCTGTACTTAGAGCCTCCGCATCTCTGCCCGATGTCTCCTGAGCACCTCTTACGTAGTGGGTCCCACATTGTGTTCACGACACTTGTACACTGTTAACATTTTCTGTCTCAATAAATAAGACTTGCAGAGACTGACCTCTTTCCCTTCCCTTCCAGACCATCACCAAACCTCACAATCCTACCTTCAGAATAGATTTAAAATCTATTGGCTTCTTTGACTTCTTTCCAGTGCTGCTCCCCATCCTCCTGCACCCCCAGTCCAGATCGCTACCCTCTCTCTTCTGGAGATTCAAGTACTTCTGACCTGCTCTTCTTCCAGCTCCTTCTTGTCCCCCTGACTGACCGTCCACAGAGCAGAGTGATCTCTTAAAAATAACACTGTGGGACACATGGGTGGCTTAGCCGGTTAAGCATCCAGTTTTGGCTCGGGTTATAATCTCGTGGTTCATTGGTTCGAGCCCCACATCAGGCTCTATGCTGACAGCTAGGAGCCTGCTTGGGATCCTCTCTTCCTCTGTCTCTACCCCTTTCCTGCTCTCAAAATAAATAAATAAATAAATAAATAAATAAATAAATAAATAAATAAATGTTAAAATAACACTAAGGGCCCCCTACTTGCTTGCCCCAAGTGTATGATGGTCTCTTCCTTTTTCTTCTGACCAAGTGGAGAGTTGCCAATTTGACTTCCCCTCATGTTACTGCTGTAGGACGGATGTCCCTGATCACCTAGGCCAGGTGGGTCTCCCATCCGACAGTCTCCGAGCTCCCCGGGCTTCCTTCCTCAACATTTTTGTGACAGTGACAAAGACGTCGCTTTTCTAACAACCATCTCCCTGTTGAACCACAAACTCCATGAGGGAAGAGATGCATCCCTTGGTCACACTGTATGCCCGGTGCCTGGTGTGATACTTCCCACACAGGAGGCATTTCACAAATATTTGTTGAGTAAATAAATGAATGTGTGAGTTCATGGATTCCAGTTCAGCGACTAAACCAACAGTCAACCAAGGGGCATGGAGAGCCAGAATACAGAGGTAGAAGATCTGCCTGTATAGAAGGGGTGTTATTGACCCGTCTCACACTGATTTGAGGAAGTGTAGCTCTCAGGAATATGCCCCTGCTTAGGCTTCCAGGAGTTGATGGTCACGGGTAACCGCAGGGGGTAGACTAGAGTGAAGGGCTGGCAGACCTAGAGAGGCAGGGCTCAGAGTCAACGCCAAAAAGAACCACAGTCTGGCTAGAGTCTCGCCAAACGGGGATGGGCTGCAGGGAGCCCCCCTTCTCTGTGCTCTGGCGGAGGCTGAATGACAAGCACGAGGAAGGGACCCCTGTGGAAGAGGAGGTGTTGTTCCAAGTGCCCTGTCGACTTGACCCTCTGCGATGCCCTCCGTGGTCTTCCTCCCGTTCTTGTCTCCTTCCCAGAGAATCTGTGCCCAGCTGCTGAGAGGAGGTGCAATCACGGAACCACGTGGGACACGGGACCTTCCTAGGTGGGTCTGTGACAATCAGACTTGTCTCTTTGTGATTGAGATGTGAGATAGCAAAGTGGGCTTAGTTAAATGAAACTGGAGTGAGTTAACTAAAGGTGGAGTGGGTTAACCAAGGGTGCATACCAGAACTGAAAGGTCATTTTGAACTTTTGAAAGCAAAGAAAGCCAAGTGAGAGACAGACAGACGGATGGATGGGTGGACAGACAGAAGCCAAGAAGAATATAAGGATGCTATCATCCAAGAACATTTGGTCCCGGAGAAGCAGTAAGAGGTGTGTGTGTGTGTGTGTGTGTGTGTGTGTATGCGTGTGTGTGTGTGTGTGTGTGATAGAAAGAGCAGGGAGGAAGACAGGGAGAGGGGAAAGGAGGTCCCAATTCTAAACTTTCAGGTGCTAGTTTTGTTCTCTGTGGCCCAGTGGTAGCTTTATATTTTATACTGGGAAGTGTGAGTGGTAGCTTGAGAAGTTTTCTGACCTTTGGAACCGAAGTTTCCTGGCCGAGATGGGCTACGCTGTCAGGGCAGTGTTTCTGCATCTCATGGAGACTTCTGGCCATACGGCCCAAGACCCTCCCTGAGACATCAGCTGGGCTGCTCTGTATTCTCTTGCTCACCCATCTGTCCTCCCAGACAGCAGAGGGTCAAAGGACAAGTGGGCGGAGCCACAAAACAGCCTGCATTCCTCGGTCTGTGTTTTCCTCTTTGGCAGTCCACACCAGTGTCCAGTTTCGCACAATCTAACTGGGGAAAACCAACATCAGCACTAACTCCAGCCCCCAGGCACCACATTGTGGGCCGGCTCCTAGTTTATGCACTCAGACACACAGCTTAATTTTAATGCCCAGATAAGCTTACTGTTTTATAATCAGACCTATAACTGGTTTACTTCAGGGGCCATTGGTTAAAGCAAAAGAGAGCTAAATACCTGTATATTTTATCAGATCAGAGGGGACTTTGGCTGGAAAGCCTAATGCAGGCGGAGTCTGGCTGTCTGCCTCTGCACAGATGAAAGCAGATAAAGGTGGAGGCCACTCGTCCTTATATAGATTCATAGGGAGCTGGAAGGAAACTTGAATTGATCTAACCCAAGTAATCCTTTACTATTTGAGCATCAATAAAATTGATGAACTGGGTGTAGTATGAAAGTGTCGAATCACCATATTGTAAACCTGAAACTACACAGTATTATAACCACCTTGGATTTAAATAAAGCTTAAAAAATGGATGAAATAATATAGTAATACGTAGTCATTGGAAACAAACAAGCATAGAGTAAGCAGAACATTCCCCCTCATATCACATGCCCTATGGTAATCATGTTAGCATTAGTACGCTTTTTTTTTTTATGTTTAGGTGTTTTTGAGAGAGAGAGAGAGAGAGAGCACGCAAGTTGGGGAGGAGCAGAGAGAGGAGAGGGAGACACAGAATCCAAAGCAGGCTCCGGGCTCTGAGCTGTCAGCACAAAGCCCAGTGTGGGGCTCGAACTCATGAACCGTGAGATCATGACTTGAGCTGAAGTTGGATGCTTAATCAACTGAGCCACCCAGGTGCCCCAAACACTTTTATTTATGTTAACATGTACATTTTACAAATGGCATCTTTCTATGCTTATTGTTTTGAGACTTGCTTTTCATTCCTTTAAGAATATACTTGGGGGCACCTGGGTGGCTCAGCTGGTTATGTTTCCAACTCTTGATTTTGTCTCAGGTTATGATCTCATGGTTCATGAGTTTGAGCCCTGCATTGGGCTTTGCACTGACCGTGCAGAGCCTGCTTGTAATTCTCTGTCTTTCTGCCCCTTCCCTGCATGTGCACTCTGTCTGTCTGTCTCTCTGTCTCCTCTGTCTCTCTCTCTCTCCATATATATATATGGATATATATCTCTCTCAAAGTAAAATGAATAAACTTAAACAAAGAATATATCGTGGAAGTCTTTCTATGGTAGCGTGTATCACTTTCACAAATGGATAATATGCATGGTAAGAACATACCTTAGTTTAGGTAATGATCTCCCAGACCTTTGTTTAATTATTTTATTACCAACAGTGTTGTAATAGTCTTTATTTATGTATTTTTTTGCACCTGAAAGATATTTTTAAGGCTAGATTCTAAATTAGAACTACGAAGATAGTATAAATATAAAATTATAAGGACATGGCCAAATTTTGATCCCCTAGATAGATCCATTTATTTCCAACCAACACTATGTGTGAGTGAATATCTTTATCCACTGACATTAGATATTTTCAGTCCTTTTCATTTTTGCCAGTCATGTAGGTAAAAAATAAGTGCATTTTATTTTATTTATTTTTTATTTTTTTAATGTTTTATTTATTTCTGAGAAAGAGAGAGACAGCGTGACAGGGGAGGGTCAGAGAAAGGGAAACACAGAATCAGAAGCAGGCTCCAGGATCTGAGCTAGCTGTCAGCACAGAGCCCGATGTGGGGCTCGAACCCATGAACCGTGAGATCATGACCTGAGCCGAAGTTGGACACTTAACAGACTGAGCCACCCAGGCACCCCGCATTTTATTTTTTATATTTAATTTCCATGAGTTTATTCTCAAGTGTTTTTTGGTCATGTCAGTTCACTACTTGTTCCTATCGTTTCTAACATTGTTGATACTTTTTTAACCTATCAACTTGTAAGACTGGCTTCCATATTCTTTTCATTAAACATATGCCGGTAGCAATACTTTACAGTCTTGCTTAATTTCAAACTTTGTCATTTTTTTATAAAAATGTTTGGATTTTCAGGTAATGAAAATTACCTGCCTGCTTCTTTGGAACACTTAGGTTCTATTTCTTATTTAGAAAAGCCTTCCATATGATAAGATTATTGGCCCATTTTTTAAACACTTGTAGATTATTTTGTCCATTACATCTTAGCTAATTCGGAATTTGTTTTTATATATACTGTGAGCATCGTATCTAACATTGCTGTTCTTCCACAGATAAATCACCAGCTCTTTGGTCATAATTTATTGAACTAATAAATGAAATAGTTTCATTATTTCACTACTGATTTGGAATGCAAATCTTATCACATACTGACTTAATGGTATGTTTCCTGCCTCTTTTTTGATCCATTAATACCTTATTCTATTTGTCTAGTCTAGACTATTAATATTCTGAGTTTTTTCTCCCAATTGATTTCTCATTCTTATCTAATAGTTTTACCGAGATATAATTCACATACCATATAATTCACCCATTCAAAGTGTATAAGTCAGTGGTTTTTAGTGTATTTGTAGACTTGTCCAATCATCAGCACAATCAATTCTAGAACATTTTCATTACCTACGAAAGAATCCTAAACCCCGAGGCTGTCACTCTCCATTTCCCCCAGATTTCCCAGTCCTAAGCAATATTCTGCTTTCGGTCTCTGGATTTGCCTATCCTGGGCCTCTCATACAGATGGAATCATATCATATGTGGTCTTTGACATCTAGCTTCTTTCACTTAGTGTAACATTTCCAGGGTTCGTTCATGTTATAGCATGTATCAGTACTTCTTTTCTTTTTCCTTTCCTTTCCTTTCCTTTCCTTTCCTTTCCTTTCCTTTCCTTTCCTTTCCTTTCCTTTCCTTTCCTTTCCTTTCCTTTCCTTCTCTTTCTTTTCCATTTTATTCATGGCCAGATTACGTGAGTATGCCACATTTTATTTACCTATTCATCGGTTGGTCGACCTTTGGGTTATTTCCAGGTTTGGCTATTAGGAATCATGCTGCTATGAACATTAGTATATAGGCAGACATGTATTTTCATCTTTCTTCAGTAGATTGTTAGGACAGAAATTTCTGGCTCAGGCTCATGTAACGACTCTGTGCTTATAACTTTTTGAAGAACTGCCAGGCTGTTTTTCACTGCGTCGCGCCACTTAACAATTCTCCCAGTGGCCTATGAGGGTTCCCATTCCTCTACATCCTCACCAACACTAGCTGTTCACTTTTGTTTCTTATTATAGTCATTCTAGCAGGTGTGAAGTGTGATTTTAACCTCAGCATGGCTAATGATGTTAAACATCTTTCCATGTGCTGATTGGGCAAATGAGAGTGCATCCATTAGAAGAAAAAATATAAACATGTCAGATGTAGAGAAGCACAATTTAGAAGCATAGTTTCCTTGGCGCCTGGGTGGCTCAGTCAATTAAGCGACGGACTTCGGCTCAGGTCCTAAGTGTAGTTCTTGGGTTCCAGCCCCGCGTCGAGCCCTGTGCTGAGAGCTCAGAGCCTGGAGCCTGCTTCACCTTCTGTGTCTCCCCCTCTCTCTGCCCCTTGCCTGCTTGCACTCTCTGTCTCTCAAAAATAAATAAAAACCTTAAACAATTAAAAAAAAAAAAAAAAGACGAGAAGCATGCTTTCCCTGATGGCTTATACACCTGCCCAGTACAACGGCATTTACATGTACTTGAAAAAAATGTAGCATCTATTGACAAGGCAGGGTCAATGTTTAGCCTTCCAAGTCACAGCATATATGTGGGCATTTTGTAAATAATCTGTGGCGAAAATACTTGAAAACATGGACTTAAATCACTGGATTCATTTTTACTACCCATTGCTTCCCTCTCAATTTATAGACAAGAATGAGAATCCCTGTTTTGCTGGAGTGACTTCCCCAAGATGTTGGATTATTTAAAAGAAAAAAAAAAGGACATCAACAATGTTAGAATCTTTTTTTTTTTTTTTGCACTTTAATGTCCTATGGTCCCACCTACTCTCATAAGGTGGTTAAATTCATCCAGTCCAACAAACTTCAGATGACTAGTTTAATAGACATGGAGCCACCTTTTTAAAAATAAACAGTGAAAATGATTTAATAAGGGAGGAGGCAGTCTCTAAAAAACTATGCCTTTACATTGTTAACTGTTCTTCATCCGAAAGCATTTGTTTCTCTTCTTTTCTGATAAGATCCAATTTGGAGCTGAGGATAGCTGCTGAGTGTTATCCCCTCTCCTTCGTCCTTCGCAAGCTCTCTTAAAACAAACATTTTATGTCCGGGGCAAGGAGCTTGTACCTGGCCCCGAGGGTGCCAATTGCCAGAGGTTTCATGAGCCTGTAGGCAGGCCTCTCCCTGGGACTTTAATGAAGGGTATTTCTTTTCCTGCTCCAGGAGAAGCTCCATCCTGGTTGGTACCAAGGCAGCTCATGGACACAATGATGGATCTCCACTGTCTCAAATTGCTGAGTTTGGCAAATCTCTTCAACACAGTAAAAGTTGCTAAGCATCTCACCCAGCTGTGGCTTTTTTTTTTTTCTCCTCGAGCAATACAGTGGGACATTATTCATCCCTTAGCAAAAGGCTATTAAAACATCCCAAAAGACAGTAAATTACATGGAGCAGGTGCCTGTAAGAGAAGGCTAAACATTCCGCAGCCAAATATGATGATCTCGTACTAACCCCTATTTCCTGAAAGCCTACTTTATTTCTTGTCTCTCAATTAAAGTGAGCCTTTTGGCAAAAATGATGCTATAGTGGTTGGGCTCAGTGTTCCAGTGCAAAGGGGGTATCAGTCTCACTTTATCTGCTGAGTTTGGGTGGGACAGTTTTAGTAATTAAGCATTGAATTCTTCTCCAAGTCTTAACTATTGTCTAGTTTCCTAGTATTTTCCCTCTTAGATGTAGAATCATAGAGACTAAGAGATGCTGGAAAAAATTCTAAAATCATTAAACAGAATGGTCTGCTGACCAGAGTAAACTGAGTCAGGTGTCTCTGCCTAGCTGAGCTTGAAATATTCCCCTTTATCTGTTTATCCTGTTTATCTTCCAGACAGAATGATATTCACTGGGAGGCCTGTCTGCCCTTTCACTGCTGGAAGACATTACTAATTCATCACAGATTTCTGTCTTGCTATAGAACCCTCTCCATGAGGCCCTAGACAACCACTATGAATTGGTCAAAGTTGTCACACTTTATGAAACTTATATGGTTTGGGGGGGGTATACATTTTCTTGATGAAAGTTTCTGTGTATAAAATAATTTCAGACCACTGATCTACTAAAAGTTCTTTCGTTGTAGAGATAAAAATGTAGCTCCAGCTGATCCAATAACATATCACAAGTTCATGGCAGAGTCGAAATTAGAATCATTGCCTCCTGTCTCCCAGAAGAATATGATATTTTATCTTTCCTCTTGTCTTTAGCTTCACTACAATTTGCAACTGTCTACAAACCACTGTCTCTTCTGGATGATGAGACTCCCTGCTCTGAACACTCTCACCTCCTGTGAATGGCCCATCTGTCCTCCTGAGAGCAGTAACTGGTGAAACTAATGACTATGCTCCTTTGCAATCCTACCAGCTGGAGGTGCATCTCTGTTAGCACAGGCCTTGTACCCAGCTGACAAGGGGAAAACAAGGGTATGGAGGAGTGGAGAGGAGGAGGCAACAGCCTCGCTGAACATAGTATGCCAAGTGCTTTCTATGTGTTGTGTCATCAAACGACATAATTCTGACATAAACTCAGAATAATCCCACAAGGAAGACCAATATCCCCTTATAGTAGAGAAGGGAACAGGCTAGAGATATAAAGAAACACCCCTAAGATCACACAACTAGTAAGAACCATGTCTAGATTTGAACCCCAAATGGTATGATTCCAAAGCTTGTACTTTTGCAAATTTAAGAAATATACATATTTATTTTGGAAAAAAAAAACTTTACATAATTCTTGAATATTCACCCACAAATCCCCTGGTCTCTGTGGAGACCAGTTTAAGAAACATCACTTCAGAAGTGAAGTGCTACCAGATGGAAGGGCAAAATGGCAAAGCCGTTAAGAACTACCAGATCTGAGGCCAGATTGCCACTGGTCCCAGCTCCAGGGCTTTCCAGCTGCATAAAATAGGGTGGATCATTTAACACCTCTATACCTGTCCCCTCATCTGCAAAATGCAGATAATAACAGAATGCATGTTGTAGGGTTGCTGTGAGGATAAAACATTCAAAAATATGAAGAATGGTTCCTAGTGTACAGTTAGGGAAACAAATATATGTGGTGCTAACAGAACCAAATGAAACACAGCAACAAGACTGGATTTATGAGCTGATGATCTCAGAATATATATGTGTTGATTTTTTTATAGTATTAGCAAAATGGTAAAACAAAACCAAATACACAGACATTCTCAAACATTCTGATCTTTGGGAGTGTATCCTCTTAGCCTAATTTCAGAAATAGTGCAAAGAACTCTTACTTATTAAGATATCGAGTGAACCCTGGCCCCTGCCACTAAAAGTGAGACCCATACAATTGATGCCCTCTCGTTTATTACTAAAATAATTCTGAAGAGACATAATTCATCCAGAGAAACGAGTCCAGGCCACCACCAACAAACGTGTAGAACTCTAATTAGTGAATTGATTGGGAGCTGGTGTTCATTTGCAGACATGAGCTCAAGCCCAGCATTGACTTAATCCACTGCCTGAGGGAAAGGTCTGGATCCTGAGACACTTACACCATCATGGGGTTGGACACAGAGCCCAAGTTTCTCAGTTCTTCTTGCAGTCCTGAATCCTGGATTCTTCCCGATACAAGTTTTCAAGTTCTCTATCACCAAAAAGATACAGGAACTTTTCATCACACAAGCTCTGCTGACCAGATCAGATGCAGAAAGTGTTTTGCCCTCTTGAACAACTGATGCTTACAAATAAAAGAGAAAACTGCAAGAGGAAGGGAAGTAAGCACTCAGTTATCCAGCAACCAGCATCATTTACTGTCTCCCCAGTGCTCAGCCATCCTGGTTCATACTTCTTGTATCAAAATCACCTGCATCCAGAAAGCAGCTGGAGAGCATCGGGAATTTTCTCGGGAACAAGCAGCTTGTTGATGAATGAGGGCGAGGTCGGAGAAAACGCGAGGCAGACAATAGAGAGCTGAAATCAATGAGGTGGAAATGAAAGCTTCCTCATCATTTCAATCTGATCAGCTCCATCACTGAGCTAGAAAGTCATGAGGTAGGAAGGTCCCCAGGAAACCTAATACAATTACTGGATGATAAGATGTGATCTAGAAAGCTAATATCTTCCCCGAAGGCTGAGACCAGATGACTTCTTTTTAACAGCCAGGAAGGAAAGGCATTGCTTTTTCACATCTTCCTTTACAAGTCTGTGGTTGTTTGCCTTCTTTCTCTGCCCTATGAGGACTCTTGTTAAAAATTCAGGAATGATGCCAGCTACCAAGGTAGACAGATCTGGAGTATATGACAAATAAAGTAATCTAGCACTATTATTAACAGCAGGCATGTTGCTCCCAGGCTATTTTATGGCTCATTTTCAATGCACCATCCTTATCCAAAAAAAAGGGAAATGTATTTCTTACATGGAGGGCAGTTACAATGGTCTGCAATGAATGGGGTTCCTGTGAGAAAGCAATCAACCTTTCCATGGTTGGCAGGTGAGTAAACTGGGTTTTACCAGGAGTTCTTAAATATGGTTTTTGGCTGATTTACTACCTGCTGGGTTACCATGGAAGTTGAGTATATAAATACACCAGGCCAACAGCATTAATCTTTTGTTCTTAATTCATTACCATTTCCAGTGTGCAGACAGACGGGGAGTGGCTGGGCTGATGAGACAGGGAAGCAGGATGCCAGTGTTGTTCCTTTAACATGAATAAGAGCATCTGTGGGTGGCAGACGACACTCTCCCTCCTGGAGTCTCCTTCATACCTGGGAGGTATGGTGGTCTGGGGGTTCCCTCCATAGGGGCGTCCTTGGATCTTCCCCCTGCTCTGTGCCTGTGCACTTCCTGCCCCTCGACGAATCTCTGCTAACCCTGGAACTCCACTTGTCCTGGTAGGATGGCTCCATCCCTACATCAAGGGAGGTCGGCTCTGCTCCTTCTACTCCTGGTAAGACCACTGTGCACCCCTCCTCTCTGTCGCTCTCCCAACTCCTTTTCCCTTTCTCATCTCTGCAGGAAGTCCAGGGCCAAGGCGGATGGTCAGGGCAGAGCTGATTTCCCATCCAATCCGAAGGATATGGTGATAATCCTTCCTGGCCTTCATGCTCTCGTTTCTGCAGTTGCCATTAGGATACTGAGCTTCTCTGGCCACCCCTCATCAGGACCACTGTCCCACTGTGGCTCGATCCATCCTCAATCCGACTCAAGCTCCCAGGGCTTCTGACACCCGAACCCTGCACTCTGGAAGTCAGGCTCCATCATCAGCACCCACTTCCTCCAACGTCAACTTCCTGCTGGAATCATCTCCATCTTCTGGTTTCAAAGCAGGCCTGGCCTCTCCAGAGACCAAAGGTTTGGGTGAGCCTTCCCATCTTGCCCCACCAACTCTCTGTTGTCATGAGGCTATTTCAATGCCATATACTTCATGTGGTGTCCCTGTCCCTGCCCACGACTTGGTCGACATGCCACCTTGCCTCAGCCACTCACTCCACTGCATTAACCCCAGCAATTCCAAAATGCCATTTCAGCCTTCCAACTTCTGACCACCAGTCCCTCTCTTTCTAGCTCATCCACCTCACTCCCTGAATCCCACAATTCTTTGTCCTTGGGGACTGTCCCTCTGCTGTCTCTCCCACCTTGAACACCCTTCATTTTCTCACTTGCTTTTTTTCCCCCTCAGTTCAAAGTCCATCACTTTGGTCATTCCCTCCACCAATATCGTCTTCTATTATAGAATTATTAACACAGCTTCATTTAACTCAGGTGTAGGCTGTGTCTACACCTGAGTAATCGACCATGGCCAGCATGAGAGCAACTTGGTTAACTGGCACCAATGTAAGCTTGATAGGGAAAAATCTGTTATAAAGATGGTCAACAGGACTGATAAGGAAATACTTGTCCCTGATCAAAGACTCCCCCTTCCAGGTTCTTCTTCCCACCCTGCTTGTCACAGGCATTAATGAAGAATGCAGAAGTAACAGGCTAGAAATTATTCCCTCTGCTTACACTCTGGGGTCAGACCTATAGAGAATGATCTCCTCTGAGCCCAGCAGTGTAAAATAAACCTCCTCCCTCCCAAGATCTCCAAGTGCCACTTGGTTCTTCCACCAGGTGATCCAGACCAGATTCCGCAACAAGTTTATGACCAGAAATCTAAATGGTTCCTCAGGACTGCTCAGCAATGGCGATAGCGCCCAGCCGATTCAATTCATTCTGTCACTCCCTGGAGCAACTACTCTGTGCTTCTCTTTCCTCCTCAAACCTCCAACACCCTTTTCTCCATCTGTATCCTCAGCCATTGACCTTGCTTCCTACATCACTGAGAAAAGGGAAGCAATTGGAAGACAGCATCTACACTGTACAGCCACATCTGCTAATCCACCTGCCACTGGCCAGACTCTCTGCCTTGTGTACTGCTGTTCTGGGGTATAAACTGAGTCTGCTGCCCTTGAAATCCTTACTCTGGACATGCTCACTGGCTCCTATCCCCTCTCACCTGTTCCTTGCTTGTGCAGTTAACTCTGCTCCCTCCCACACCAAGGAGCGCTCCGTCTACTCTTTCATTCCCATCTGTGTACACAATGCTCTCATTTCCCTCATTTTTAGAACACACTCCCTTCCAGCTACTGCCCCCATTGAAACTGCTTGGAAAAGTCTTCTGCATTCACGGCCTCTATTTTTCTCTTTTGAGCCCATTCCTAAGGAGTTTTCACCCCTACCGGTGCACTGAAATCATGGTCAATATCACCACCAACCTTCAAAGCCTGTGGTCCCTTCACAGCCCTCACATCCAACAAATTTAATCATCATCCCCTTTCTGAAATGTTTTCCTTAACTTGGTTTCTGGAACATTCCACCCTCTTGGGCTTTCTCCTACATCACTGCCTGTTCCTTCACAGTCTCATTTTCCTGGATTCCTCTCCTCTTTTCCTGGCCTGAGTGTTAGAGAGTTCAGTTCAGGGTCCTGTCTTGCGGCTCTTCCCTTCTCCACGCACATATAAACTTTCATCGGAACCATGATTCCCGAGTGCAGGGTGCCACCTTGTCATGAATTCCTAACACATATGTAAGCCGTGTCTAGTAGGCATCCGAAACTTCACTTACCCTATGACGAGGGAGCATAAGGCAAGCTGACAGGCTGCAAACACCTCCCCCCACGAGGTGGGACATGTGTGATATTCCTCGGGCACTCCTGGCCGCCCAAGGACAAAGGAAAGGGGAAACACAAATGGCGAATTGATTGAGATCATAGTCCTTCAGGACCTGAGTCTCCATCTATTTACAAGTATCTTAGTAAATCACAAGAAAAAGGCAATCTTATCAATGGCCTAATCTCCAGAAACTTATAGACCCCATTTCCTGGAGTCCCAACATCACAAAGGCAGAAGGAATGTGGGAAACAAAGGCAGAAGGAAACAGCAGATAGAACTCAATTTCCTTGTAACCTGCAGCCCACAGACACATGCTTGAGGCCAGCAGAGTCAAAGCTTCTCCAGGAGCTCCCTACTGACTTCATGCTCGTGCTTTGCTGGTGCAGAAACAACCTTCGCCTGATGACAGCTAGGCCTTCAATATCCTGTGAGCCCTTAGCACATGAAAATCTCCCTGGAAACTTCTGCTGGACTTTCCCTCCCCCAACCCCACAGTACATAACCCGTCTCTCCTCACGGTCCTGGGGCAGCTCTTCCTGCCCCCAGGTCCTGCCCCCTGCTTTCATAACATCCCCTTTTTGCATCAAAGATGTCTTCAAGAGTTCTTACTTGGTCACCAGCTCTAGACTCCATCAACCCCACTGTCACCCCCCAAAAAGCCTCATTGCCTACACAGAAGGCTATGGCTCCCAACTCCTGGGGCCCTAATAAGCCTACTCTTCCTCTCATGTTCTTTGTCACCATAAACTCCCGTAGTGTCTTTCCAGTTGGGCAACAATCTCTGATGAAAGTGACTCTATATCCCAACTGACCAGACAGTCCTCAAGCACCCCCACTCGTGCTCAAAACTCCTGGTTTGCACAACACATTGGAGCCGTGCTTCCCTTGAGTTGTCTTTTTTTAGTCTATGTATCAACATGTCCTGTTGACTCTACACGCTAAATATATTCTGAATCTGACCACTTCTCACCACCTTTCCTGAGACTCCTTCATCAGAAGTTATCTTAAGTTTGGTGACTGCCACGCTTGACGCACTGGTCTCCCCGCTTTCTCCTGCTCCCAGTTCTCTGCCTCCCACATGGCCGCCAAAGTGATGGTCTATTGTCAGCTCATGGCAATCCCCATTCAAAACCTTCTCATGGCTTCCCATTGCCTTGAGAACATAAATGGTCGTGACCTGGCTGCTTCTCTGACCTTATTTCTATGGTCTCTTACACCACTCCAGCCTCACAGGCCTCTTTGCTGTTCCTCAGCCACGTCCCCGCCTTGGGGTCTGCTCTTTTGCTGTTCCCTCGGCCAGAAGGCTTTTCCCTCACATCTCAGCATGGCTTAAGGCTCTGTTCATTTGGATCTCTGCTTACATTTTATTTAGTGGGGGCTGACACTGCTTCTCCCTCTAATGCCTTACCTGGCTTTACTTTTACACACAGTTTATGATTATTAGCTGTCATGTGGCATTTTTTCTCTCCCACTGGTATGCATGTGGCACACAAGATCTATTTGTTTTGTTCACCACTAGCTGATGGGACCCTAGGACAGTGACAAGCATATAGTAGGGCTACTATAATAAACATTCCTCAATAAATATTCACTGAGGAGGGGTGCTTGGGAAGCTCAGTCTGTTAAGCGTCCAACTTTGGCTCAGGTCATTATCTCGCAGTTCATGAATTCGAGCCTCGCCTAAGGCTCTGTGCTGACAGTATGGAGCCTGCTTGGGATTCTTTCTCTCTCTGCCCTTCTCTCACTTGCACTCTCTCTCTCTCAAAATAATAAATAAACAAAAAAATCACTGAAGAAATGAATGATTGGTTGAGAGGATGAAGCAGATCTGCCATGGTTGGAATGTATAAATTAGTTTTAATAGTAATAATAATTAATAATGATAATATCGTGTGCCAAAACCTTTGCCTTCATATTGAATCCTTCTAAAAACAAAAAGATTAATGTTATCATCCCCATTGCACAAATAGGGAACGAAAGTGTTATGGAACGTGGTCTGGATCCCCCAACAGAAGAACCAAGCAGCACTCAGAGATCTTGGAAAGCAGGAGGTTTATTTCACACCAGCGGGCTCAGAGGCGATCATTCTCCAGAGGTCTGAGTCCTGAGTGCAAGCACGGGGGACAACTTATGGTCTGTTACTTCCGCATTGGTAGTAATTTGGTTCATGTGGCAAGTAAGGCAGGAAGAAGAACCCGGAAGGGGAGTCTTTGGGCGGGGACTGGAATTCCCCAATCAGTCCTGTGGGCCATCTTATAACATAATTTTTCCCTATCAAAAGCACAGGGAGGCCTGGGCCCTTGTCCAGGGTCACGTGACTGGCAAATGACAGAACTGCTTTTGATCCCAGACCAGCTAACCCCAGGCACCCAGTTCACAGCGATAACACCATAAGGCCTTCCCAGTGTGATTGTCTTTTAATGTGCCATGGATTGTCACGAAGGAGAGAAACTGGTGCAAATTCTTGGCAATGGTGACCTGAGTTGTGTCATTTCTATCTCGTCCATGGAACGAACTTCCCAAAGGTAGAGACTTTGCTGGATGTTTCTTGACTATACAACTAAATGCCTCAATTGTTCCCTCCCCGGCTACCACCATGTGTTTGACATCTGCAAATATAGCTTTTCCTTGACCGTGCACCAATGAGAGCCTGGCCCAGGGCACTGTGGGACACCAGCCATGACCTGAAGCACCTGCTTCTTTCCAGGGCCTCAGAACACTCAGCAGCCTGTGATGTTTCTGTGCTCCGAGCCACCTTCAGCAGCTTGTGGTCTCACCGGGCCCTTCTGCCTAGACCATCGGTTTGACCCATGTGCTCAGCGCCTGGTCCCCTTCTCACAACCATTTCAAATATAGAATGCCTGTACCTACATGCCAATTGGCCAGCCAAACAAGGAAATCGAACTTCCTTGCTCAGACCCGTTCACCTCCTTTTCTCCCGGGGGAGACACCTGCTCCACGGACTCAAACCCTGAGGTCAGTGCTAACTGGAAACCCCGAGCACTCCCCTCCTGGAAAGTCTCATCCTTGACCATGGACCTCATCCTGGAGTGTGCGCGAGTTGTTCTTACTGCTGTTATAACAGCACTCTGTTATTATTATCATTGCAGCTGACTTCGTGAAGCACTACATACAGTATTTCAAGTAATTTTCACAATTGCCTTGTGAGATGGGCTCTGGTATCAAATCTCATTTTATCGAGGAGAAATTTGAGGTTTAGAGAGGTTTAGTAAATTGCCCCACATAGGTAATGTGGCAGGTAGCAGTGGCAGGATTCAAGCCTAGGCAGCCTGTTCTAAAAGCCACTACAGATGCCCTTGCTAGATGCTAGACTAAGGTCTACTATTAGGAAGAGACGACTCACCACAGCTGCCCTGAAGGGCTCTCCAGAAGCCTTACCCAACACCTACCCAATTTGGGCTCTGCTTGTCCCACAACAGTTGGGGTTGGGGGGCTCCAACCTGCCATGGATCCAAGGCAGATCTATGGCAGACCATGTCCACCATCACTAGGTGGGCTCCTTGACCCTGGACCCATGGGCATCTCACCTTTGTCTTCCTCAAATATACCTGACACATGGTAGGTGCTACAGGAATTTTGTTGAATGGGTAGTCATCAGCTCATCGGAGGGAGTTATTTGTCATAAAATATACTTTGGAAACGTAAAAGTAAGACTAAGTACTAGGAGTGAGAAGAACTATTTGAGAGAAGTGGGAAAAAGTTGGAAGAACATCGGGAAATGAGAAAACGCATAAAGAAGTCCCATAAATCATAGCAACATTATTTTTACCTACATTGTCCTTCTTTATTTTATGTCCCTGGCACCAAACAATTCATCATTCCTGTTTCATGCTAAGTGCTACAAAAATAGCATTTGGCCCAAAATTTGAATGGTAGATAGTTTAGAAAGAATAGCAAGATGTTGAACCATCTGAATTCCTGAATTTTCTATACTGCCTGCCCCCTCAGGTGTTACTGACCTACACTGACATAAAAAGAGCAAGAGGAAGGGAACTTGGGGGCAGGGAGGCACTGTTTTTCTGAAATTTAGTAGGAAAACTGAATGTGGTTTAGTGTCTGTCTCATATTCCTCTACAGCCCTGCACAAGGCACCCGTAGCCAGGAAACCCTAGATCAGTTTTTCCCGTGTGTGTGTGTGTGTGTGTGTGTGTGTGTGTGTGTGTGTTGGTGAGGGAGTGGGTAGGTGGAGGGCACACGGTGTCCGTGAGGAAGCCCAGAGCTGAGCTCTGATGCATCCCAAACTAATAGGTGCAGTGGAGAGTTGGGTTGGGGGTAATGGTGCAGCCAACGCATTGAAAAGCAAAATGCTTTGAGAAGAAAACATTTGCAAGCAATTGGATTGCACCCCGTCTCCCATTCAAATCTTTTCAGGAACTCATTGAGTGATTAGAGTCTTTGCTTTTTAGTTGGAAATGAATACACGGAAACCATTCTTCAAAGTAGATGCTTCAAAATCTACCCCCTACCCCCAGAACCCTCTTTATACTCTGAATAACCCTCTTTATACTAAAGATTGGTTTTTCCTTTGAAAAGCAAACTTCTCTTTCAATAAATAATTATGGCCTGCACATCCATGGTGGGTGACACTTAGGAAGCCCGTTGTCACTCCCCGCTTTGCCTGTGGCTGTCAGCTAGGGCTCAGCCAATGACTGCCTCCCTGTCCATGCACCCCCCACCAACATGGTCATACTCATCATCAATTTTCCAGTATTTAATATGTCCCATGGATTAGGCTAAGAGTTTTACATACAGAAATCCCACTTAAAGCCCATGGTAACCCCATTTAGTTATTATTTTTCCCATTTTTTAAGGATGAGGAAATGGAAGCAAAGTGGCTGGGTGGGAATTCAAACTCCAGTTGGTCAGAGACTAAAATTCATCTCATCAGTATCATGAACCTCAGGGCAGGACCACACCCATAGAGGAGCACATGCAGGGCACAAAACAGACAGAGGAGTAGCCAACACAGCCACTGGTCTGGCGCTTCCCAAGCTGTTTCTTTGGGCTATGGAGCTAATAATGACAATCGTGTAGTAGCCCTCCCTTTAGCCACTATGGCAGTTCCAGAAATGAGCAGAATCACAGTGAAAGCACGGGGTTGTCCTCTCTAGTGTGGGGCTCTGTCTCTCCCAGGCATGACAAACACACTTCCTATGACTTCGGAGGTAATGTTCAAGTTTGCCATGACACTGCCTCCCTGACCCTCACACTCTACCCAAGAGGGGAGAAAATGATACCCGGGACAGGATATTGCTCTTATCTCTTCCCTCCCTAAGTGTTCTGCTCAAAATAAAAGGCTTGTGATTGCTTTCAAAGGTGACTGTGATCGTTCCTGCTCCAAACTCATAGGTGGTGTTGATATGAGACGTCTCACCTCTAACCCCAATGTCATTCTTTCTGGGCGTTCCTGTCTCACCTGGGGAAATGGACTGTCTATCTGGGCTCTTTATCGAGTGGGAGGTTGGATCTCAGTGAAAGCAAGAGGAAGACATCATAGAGGAGCAAGAGGAACTGTCCCCGGGAAGCCAGTATGAGCTAAAAGCAAATGCCACGTTTTTTAATCTGGACATTCAGGCTGGCATCCCTCTGTATTTCTGCAAAGTTCTAACTTATGCTTTTGCATCCTAAGCCTTCCATCTTGACACCTCCTTCCTGTCACCTTGGACGTGCCCACATAGTCCCTTTGCTGCTCCCTATTTTATTTATGTATTTGCTTGTTTGTTTATGTTTATTTGTAAAGAATCTTGCAGTTACTCAGGAATGTGGAAGGCTTTGCCCCTGGGCATCAGAAGACTAGATGCTTTTGGAGAACAGCCACCCTCCTTGCTCCATACTTTTTGAGACCCCTCCATCACTCATTTCCCTTGCTGTCAATTTATTAACAAATGTACCAATACTATCTTTCATCCCCATACCACTGGTTAACAGGGGTGATCCCCTCACACTTTCTAGAAGGATTCTCAAGGACCCACCTCTAGCCATGCCCTTTGCACAGGGAAAGTGTCTGCAGGGCCAAGAGAAATATCTACCTGGATCCCATTATCACCCATCACACTCCAGGTACCTGGACACCAACGCTTCCTGCTCAAATGTCCCTGAGCCCTTCCTGGACCTGGGCCCAGGGCCACCTTCCTGGGGCAGGCTCTGCTGCCCATGTGCACACCTCAGGTCTGAGGGGTGGCCGCTTCTGGAGGTGTGGACAGAACCAGGACAGGCGAGCAAGGGGGATCCTGATAGCTGCATGTGGGGATGTTCGTGATGCAGGGGGAGTCAAGCATGGGGACAGAAGCAGGAATATCGGAAAGGAGGGTGTGGCGGCACAAATTCTAAATTAATACCCAACCTTCCACGTCATTGTTACAAATGAGACTCACCCTTTCGATGTGTACAATTCGATAATTTTTAGTATATTCACAAGGTTGTACAGCCATAGTCATTGCCCAATTTCAGAGTATTTTATCACCCCCAAAAGAAACCTGATACCCATTAGTAGCAACCCTCCTGGCAGCCACCAGTCTTTCTGTGCCTATGGATTTGCCTGTCCAGGATGTTTCATATGCATGTAATTGAACAATATGTGGTCTTTTGTGATTGACTTCTTTCACTTAGCATCATGTTTTCAAGGTTCATCCATGTTGTAACATGTGGCAGTACTTCAATAATGGCTGAATGGTACCACATTTTATTTATCCACTCATCAGTCAATGGATATTAGGGTTATTTCTACTTTTTGGCTAGTATGAATAATGAATAATTCATTCGTTTTTGTGTAGACATATGTTTTCAATTCTCTTGGGTATATACCTAGCAGTGGGATTGCTGAGTCATATAATTCTAAGTTTAACTTGTGAAGAATTTCCAGACTGTTTTTCCAAAGTAGCTGAACCATGTCACATGCAGACCAGCAATGTATGGGGGTTCCAATTTCTCCACATCCTCACCAACATTTGTTATTGTCCATCATTTTTATTAGAACCATCTTAGTGAAGCTGAAATGGTATCTCATTGTGGTTTTATTTCTACTTCCTTAATGCCTAATCATGTTGACCATCTTTTAATGTGTTTTGTGGCTATTTGTATGTGTTCTTTATGGAAACATTTATTCTGATCCTTTGCCCACTTTAAAAATTGGGGTACTGGTTTTTTATTGTTGAGCTACAAGAGTTTTTTTTTTTTTTTAAATAATAAATTTGCATACTGGAATGTGTCAAATATGTGATTTGCAAACATTGTCTTCCATTCTGTGAATTCTCTTTTCACTTTTTGATGGCATCCTTCAGAGCATGAAAGGTTTTCATTTGGATGATGTTTAATTTTATCTACTTTTTTCTTTTGTTGCTTGTGTTTCCACTGCCACATTGGAAGAAACCATTGCCCAATCTAAGGTCGTGTCTACGTTTTCTTCTTATTCCTAGTCATGTTGAAAGAATAAAGGTCAGGATAGAAGAGGAGAATTTATTTTATTTATCAGTTTATTCATTTAGTTGAGGTCCTGTAAATATTTTGGCATATAGTATATGGCTCTCCATTTGTTCCAAGATCTAAAACATTGACAGGGGATCTTCATGTTCAGAGAAAGAATTGTCCATGATGTTCTGAAGTGATGGACCCACTGACTTTGCTTTCCCATTGGAGACTTCTCATTTGGTCTGCCTTTGAATTCCATCTCCTCACTGAGCCCAGGCCCCTTTCCTCTCCTGACCATCATTATGTCTTATAAATTTCACAATATCTATTTGAATTTTTGCAACAAAGTATATTTAAACCCCAATTATAATTTATATTGTAATGCAGATGGCCCTGGTTTTGAGATTAACTCAGTGACTCTTTTTTAGATATATGTGTATTTTTTACACATTGTTATGATCTGAATGTTTGTGTCCCCCTACAATTTGTATGTTGAAATCTTAGTCCCTCACCACGTCTACCATGTGAGGACAGAGCAAGAAGTTGGCCATCTCTGAACCAGGAAGCAGGACCTTTCCAGACACTGAGTCTGGATTTGCCAGCCTCTAAGACTGAGAAATAAATTTCTATTGGGTATAATCTTCCTGCTTTATGTATTCTGTTATAGCAGCCCAAAAAGACTAAGGCAGGCATCTGCTGTGCAAAAAAAATGCAGGTAAATCACCAATAGAGAATGGTCTGCAATGCTCCCCAACCTGGAGAGCTTTGGAACCTCCGACCAAGTTCTAGAGCAAGCTTCCCAGAGATCAACGAAGTCATAAGGCAGAAAAGTGACTATTTTGGAAGGGTATGGGTAGAAAGAGACTTAGATTGCTGTAGAGCCAGAGTTAAAGCCACCAGTCCAGTCCATAGACTGTCAAGCTAGAGAGTTCTTCTAGTGCCATGGGCTTTTTCCCACCTGATGCTGGGGCATCACGTCTTGCTCTGGGCATTGATGCTTGCTCCATGGCAAACCAGGGTTGCTGGCTACTCCAGTCTGGCATTCCCCTTTGCTCACGTGCCCATGTCATTCATAGTCTCCAACAATCACATAAAGTTCAAGACAGTCCATACAGTCTCCTATGGATGACGTTTTGCCGAGGCAGGTGTGCACAGGTGCCCGAAATTCCCAATTCCTGCTTCAGTCCACTTCTGGTGAGCAGGTAGCAATGACGCTGCACCTTGCTCCTCCCTGTAATTAATCCTATTTCCTCTTGTCTATTGAGGCTGGAAAACAGGAATTAGATGGGCATGGTGACAGAGCTGTTCATCCAACAAAGCAAAGCAATGTCCAATGTTTTATGAAGCCAAGTTCTGGTAAAATCCTCCATAGGCTAAATCATCAAATCAAGGTATTAAAGCCTATTCGTTCCTCCTCAGCCAGGGTCTTCAAAAAGCACGTTGTTTGTGCACGGTAGTTTTCTACATAAACATAGGTACTGGATCAGTGCAAACGAAGATTTTAATTCAGCTGCATTTGGCCTTTGGAAGCATTTATTCAGTTTTAATGTCCAAGACTATCAGGTGCCAGTGAAGACAAGAATAACATTTTAAAGATCACTTCCTCCCCTCCAGGCATTATTCAGTCATGAAGGATATTTTGCTAGGGAGCACCAAGCACAAACTCGAGGAAACAAAGGTAAAAGCGTACATGGCCAGATCAGTGTCAAACCGATGCTGGTCTCCAGGGGCTGCCGACCTCGAAACCGGTTTATCAGCTGAAACTCAGAGAAACTCTGTCCCCACCGGGTGAAGAGTCAAGAGTGGGGACAAAATGCAAAACGCCTCCTGAACAGTGGAATGAGTGAGTCTAGTTCCCCGGTGCCTTAATTAAAGTTAGAAGATATCCTTCCCCACCAATCCCACGCCAGCAAGGAGTGGCCCCAATTATCTTGTGTTTCCACTTGCAAAGCAGATCATTTATTTCATAGACAAAACTGTTGGAAAGGGGACAGCGGGACCAGACTGTAAAACCGTAGCAGTAAAGTTTCCGGTGCTAGATAGCTCACACTCGGGACTCTCATAATCTGTCCCCAAACAGAGTGGTATATCCTATTAAGCTAATTGCTTTTCCTGTAAGCACAAACCTCTTATCTTCTCTGATTATTGTTCAATTCAATGTGTCAGTCCGAAGCTAATTGACCTTCAGAGTACGGACTTCTTCCTAGTTCTTTCCTAGGGGTATTAACTTTAAACTAGTGCCAAACTATAGCTCGGGCAGCATAAAACTACTGCTTCTTCAAAGCAGGTGTCTAAAGGTTTAGGCAATAATACCTTTCTCAGGATCAGTGAGTGGAGATGCTGTGCCGACAGACACACAGACTCTGAAGGACTGCTCAGGACCCAGTGCATTTGCTCAGGAACTGATCCCAAGACTTCACATTTGAAGCCCTTTATACTTTATAAGACCCTCGGGGGACAGCTCCTGTCTGCCCACCCACCACCTTCTGGTACCACTACTCCACCTTCTGGAAAATTTTCCTCCCCAGCTCCACCAGGTGGCTCCTTCGAGTGCGCCTATTTCACAGGCCCTGTTGATTGGCTGGGGGCGGGTCACCTGACCAAAGATGAGTCAATCAGAAGTCTTCCCTGCAATTTTTGGAAGCAGAGTCCATTCTCTCTGTGGGTGGGACAGAGATGTAAGTTGGAATTGGTCATGGGCTTTGGTTTTGGACATGTGAAGGGATTCGTCTCCAGAGGGAGAGATGAAACCTCCAAGCAGAGAGGCAGGAAGTGAAGAGAAAGTTCTGGGAGCATCTAAACCCCTGATTCTAAGAATGCCTCTAGATACAGCTGTATTCCTTTCCTTCAGTTAGCTTCTGTGAGGTCCTCCAGCATCCTTATGCAAAATTCCCCATTTTGCCTAAAAATGGGAATCCTGCTTCTTAAAACCAAAGTAGCTCTGATTGTTTATGCGCCTTATCTCATCCTGTCAGGCAGGCATTCTTACCCTGATTTTGGAAATAATAATAATGAAAACGAGGTTCAGAGAGGTTAAGCGGGTATGTAAGAGTCACAGAGCTTTTATAAGGCAAAATCAGGACACTGGTGGTGACACTCAGGCCCAGGGTTTCTTCCGTACTTTCCTCGTGTCCCGAGAAGACCCACGGACCCCAACTGGCATTGTACCATCCTTGGTTCTCTAACTGTGACAGCCGTGCAAGCCTGGACCGGGATGCCTTGGGGAGTGTCACAATTATAACAAGGAAGGTCTATTCCCCTAGCATGCTGCCCCATCAGCCTCATTTACAGAGAGTTCTCTCCAGCCCCTGCCGCTGTCACTTAGACTTTAATTCATCAACCCGGATGCAGATGGTGTCATCCACCGGGATTTCGCTGGTTATTAACTATCTCCAGCATTCTCACCCGGGAGCTTGCACCAGCTGACTTCGACTTTGGATGAATTATACGCTATCCACCCAGCACCCTCTCCCTGGGCCAGATCTTTCCAAGACCCTGAAGACGCAGGCCCTTCCTCTGCCCACATACCTGACCTGGTGTTTCAAACTCAGCAGGAAGTTCTCAGTGTTTTCTTCCATTTCAAGGGCAGGCAGGTGTTGTCAAAGGAGACCCAAGGGTGCAGCTGCCTGGGTACCGGGGGTGCTCGCCCTGACGTCCCTGCTCCTCCTCGCCCTACAGCAAACATCGGTGACATCAACAGCCACAGAGCAACACAGCGTTGCTTTGTCACAGCCCTGCAGGAACTAACGAGAACCACCTGGGGACAGGTGACTATGAGAAACAAAACCTAAACCTGCAGATAACAAAGCCATTAGCAAAAGCCTGAGTTGTCCTTGGTTCCTCTCTCTTTTCTCTTTCTTTCCGGTTGGGAATCTGGCTTGAGACCCAGGCAGGGGCTGGCCAGCCTCGCTCTTTGGGGCCCTTCATCGCCAGCAGTTGGGACTGGGGTGGCTCAGCCCAGGAGAGTAAAACCCAGGATCTTTTTACAGATCCTTTTTCTTTTTACTAAATTCTATTTTGTGGAAAATAAGGATTAGCCACAAACATTCAAGTGAAGAAGAAGATTTTGTAAATTAAAAAGTGTATAATAATAATTAAAAAAATGTTTATAGTCACACCGTCTCAGTTCTGCATTCTCCATGGAGCTCTGGGTCCTCTGCTGACCCTCCACACATCAACATTGAGGAAAGGTGAGGCCTGGCCAGTCTGATTTCATTTTTATGGGTGTGTCCTTCGGGACTTAGATCCAGAGCAGGTTAACAGTACAAGCAATAGTAGAAACCATGTCTCTCCGTCAAAGATTTTTGTCCATTCATAGACACGTCTATGTATGTCTGGCAGCCTTCAAATATGAGACACTCCAGTGAATGACTCAGTCCTGAGACTCCCACAGCCTTATTATGCCCAGGCCACGTGTCCGGTGCAAGAGCAAGATACTTGTATTCATTCAGAACACAACCTCAAATCTTTCCTGCTAGTCATATAGTTGAAGGTGCTTGGACAAATTATAATTGTTCATCAGAGAGTTAGAGCCTTCCTCTCTCAGCTGTACTCGAAGGGAAGCAAGTTGGTGCCAAAATTGAGGTTACAACGACAAAGCCATGCTGCCTTAGGACAGGACATCCAAAAGACAGGACACTAGATTTCTTGGTGATATTTGGAGAAGGGGGAACATTTACAACTTAAATGATCTACAGGAAGTTCAAGTACCAAAGGCCCATTTTTTTTTATTTTATTTATTTATTGAGACAGAGAGAGCATGTACAAGTGAGGAAGGGGCAGAGAGAGAGGGACACAGAGAATCCCAAGCAGGCTCCGTGCTGTCAGTGCAGAGTCTGACTCCGGGCTTGATCTCACAAACCGTGAGATCATGACCTGACCTAAAATCAAGAGTCAGACACTTAACTGACTGAGCCACCCAGGCACCTCCAAAGGTTCATCTTCTTAAACTAAACAATCAAGTTTTCTGAGTTTTCACTGACCAATTCTTTTATAGCTCTTATAGCTCCCAATCTTCAGAGGTATAAAATCCTCTCAAAACTTCCATCTTTAAACATGAATGAAAGAATGGTCTGAACCAAAATTTCTAACATACGCATGCCCTTGACTTCAATGAGGCAGTCCAACCTCATTCGCACGGAAATAGGAAATAGGGAGATTAGGCACGTGGTTTGTTACAAGAAGGCTGTGGGGAGTCAGAGGCAGTAATGATGACACTAGTTACATTTATTGAGTACTTTCATTGCACCATGCCTTGGATTCTCTGAAGAATTTCACATGTAGAATTCATGGAATGCCTTCTGTAACTGCATCAGAGAACTGTGTGAGAAACATGTTTCAGATGAAGCACTAGGTGAGGCATCTGAAATGGGACTTGTTCTATAGAAAAGGAAATTTACTAAGTTGAAGTTCAGTTACTTATGGGAATCAATATCAATGGGCATCAAAAGACACAGCGTCAAGTGAAAACTGAGTCAAGGCCAGATAGTCTGGGAGTTTTAAAGAAGGGGCCTTCAGGCATTCTGCCCTTGGGAATGAACAACTGTGAGGACTAACTGAATGCAGGCAGTTCTTAGGGATAAGTCCTGTAGATGTTTTCACTATCTTGAAATCAGATAGACTATCCAGAGCCTGCTCAGTACCCCTTCTCAGTTACAGATGTTACAATTGATACAAAATAGGGAGCACCTGGGTGACTCAGTTGGTTAAGAATCTGACTTCAGCTCAGGTCATGGTCTCGCAGTTCGTGAGTTTGAGCCCTGGGTCGGGCTCTGTGCTGACAGCTCGGAGCCTGGAGCCTCCTTCGGATTCTGGGTCTCCCTCTCTCTCTGACCCTCCCCCACTTGTGCATGTGCTCTCTCTCTCTTTCTCAAAAATATGTAAACATTAAAAAAAATTTTAATTGATATGAAACAAATCAAAGCACTCAAGGCAACCCATAATTAAGTGTCAGAATGAGTGATATGGCATAGATATTCATGGAGCTGAGAGCAGTGTCTGTAGCCCAGTGAAGCCTAGAGAGGTATGAATGAGGGTGGATTTGCTTTGGACTCTGAAAAATGGTCAGGAGATGATGACCAGATATGCTAGGTGAAAGGAAGCACATGTAGCAAGAAAAGAAGCTGGGCTGGGAGGTGGGAAAGATATTACCAGGAAGGGATGGAGGATAAGCTGGGGAGATGGGGAGTTGGGAGTTGGGACTAAGGACAGACTGACTCTGTGATTTCCCAGCAACCCAACTTATAAAGTCATCTAGAAGTAGATTTACAGAGAAAGACACCTGGTTGATAGCTAGCAGTTGATCAGGCAAATGCTGCCTCCTGACATTGTTACCTTGAACTTCCTCAGGGCTGTGGATGGGATGTCTGCAATAAGCCCAGCACCCTCCATCTTTGCAAGAAAGGGTTGATCCTCCTAGACATTGACTGGCTGGAAACTCTTGGTTCTTGGAAAGAGACTTGGCTGAGATGTGTGGCTAAAAGACAGATGAGATTCTGGAAAAACAAACCAACAAACCAACAAACCAACCCAAGCAATCAACACACACATACAGCTTCAAACATTAAACTGCTATGAAATAAAATTGTAAGTTCCCTACTTATTTTCGTTTTTGATTATTTCTGCTCCTGCCCACACTAGCTACGTTATCAATAGCCTGGTATCTAATAATCCTTCCTTCTTTGTACCTACATAGACTTGCTGGCATCAAGCAGGCCTTGATCTCAAACTCGGGTAGGAGGGGGTAACACAGGGTCTAAACAACACGACATCTCTCTGACACTGCACTGCTATGCCTACTACCACCAAGTGTTTGGGGAATCCTCTGAGAGCTCAAGACACTTCTCTGACAAGAGCAACATTTTCTTATGATCTCTCACATTCAAGGAGGGGAAGGGCTTTTGGAGAACTCTGTGTGTCTGGGGCAGTCAGGTGACTGGGGACAAAAGGAGTGAAAGAAGACAAAAGGCCAAGTGGGGTGGTGGTGTGCCATCCACTGGGGGAAAAATGTCATTCCTTAGCTTCAGGGTCAAAGCACACAGACTGCATTTGCAAATGGCCAAAATGGTAGGTTTTCTGTTCCCCTCCAATTCTGGAACTCATGAGGCATGATTACCTGGTGGACCATTGGTGGGTTTGGAGACTGCTCCTTATGATAATCCCCATGAAGATACTTGAAAGGCTAGAGAGACAGAAGCCAATCACTTCTGGTATCATGGAGAACTTCGTTTCCTGAGAAGATCATTGATAACTATGTGTTTGTTTCTGGGCGAATCTGCAGAACTTCACAGACATGCTCTCAGAGGATGACTCACAACCGGCGTCAGAGAAATCTGCCACCAAGCTGGTATTCTGAGTCAACTGTTATAGTTAGACATGACAGGGCATAAAGAATTTAAGGAAAAAAATTATGACAAATCAAATGAAAAAGCTCATACTTTCTGTCTCTCTGTATAATGCAATTGTCTGGGTTGATTTTTTTATGATACATTTAAATCCCATGTGCGTATTCTCTTTTGTGTATAAATATGTGCATATATATATACATAAATGCACGTGTTTCTTGGGGTTTCCTAAGGTCGTTCCTCTTGCGAGTGTGTCACTTCATGCTTGATTATCATTCTCAGTGTAGAATGATGGGTAAAAACAAATGATGCCCTTGCTGGAAGTATCACTGTCTTCTTTTTTTCTAATTAAAAAAAAATTTTTTTTGGAGAGTGCAAGCAACGGAGGGGTGGGGGGGACGGGCAGAGAGAGGGGGGCAGAGGATCGAAGCCAGCCCTGCAGGCTCACACTCACGTGACCTGAGCCAAAGTTGGACGCTCAACCAACTGGCCCACCCATTTACCCCAAAGCATCACTGTCTTAAAGGCTTTTGTGAATCTGATCATATTCTCAATTGACTAGTAGGTTGGTCTAGTTAAAGGCAGTTTTCCCAAATCATTTATTTCCTTAATTGCCAGTCTGCTAAGCTCTTATTCTGTATGTTGGAATATTCTAAGAGTGAGGTCATGCTGTCCACTGAGCTGAAGCAGTCTGATGGTTCTCCCTGCCCCTCCTCCAGTTCTTCACAGCTTCTCATTCTCCTCTCCCTGGGGCACCCCTCAGCTCAAGGGAAAAAGCAATAAACAAGCTTGGGCACCAGAGAACTGAGGCTCAGTGTGAGCTGTTGCTGAGCTGGTTCTCAAAGGAGCATCTGTGAAGTGTCTATAGACTTGGGTCTCTGGGACCAGTTTTACCAATTTCTCCTTCCACCATGACAAAAAGACAAAGGAAGGGCAGAGACACTGATCTCACCCAATGATACCTCACCTCACACCTGCCCCCAAGCCAACACTCCTAACTCCTTCAGTTGTGCAGAAAGCATGAACCTCTGGGGTCCACGGGTGTGGCCCGGCTCAAAGACCAGGACACACACACTCAGGGCCTGTAAACTAAGACGTCTCCGTGTGACATTGACTGTAAAGGTTTTTTTCTTACAAAGAAAAAACCCCGGGGATTAATTTCTACTTTAAATTCTCAGTCCTCACGTGAAATAACACAACAAGGCTCCTCTGCAACTGTCCCTGGATCTTTTTGCTTTCTAATGAAATGTATTTATGTCCTGCCTCTTTCCTGACAGTGCCTGAGACAAGCATTTCAAGACTTAGTATATTAAAATACACCATGATAAAATATAAATCTTACTTCCACAGCCTGACACATTACCCAGGTGACAAATGCCTTCTCCCCTGGAGAATCTCACACACAGAGACACATTCAGTGACTTCATCTAAAGGCTGCCCGCACTAGGGTATGAGGCTCCCTGTCTACAAACTCCTCCACAGGCCATTAAAACCTACCTGCTAACCTCACTTCACCAAGCTTCTGGACTTTTAGGTGGCCAGGGTGCTGCTCTGGGACACCATGGTGATTGGGCAAGAGGCCTGCCAATGGTTGGAGAGAAAGATAGAGTGTGGGGTTCTAGAGCACAGCTTGGTCACAGCCTGTGATGAGAAGGCCATTATGAAGAGGTGGGGTACGATGCAGGGGATGAGCAAACACTGTTGACTCCCGCCATCCAGGCTGATGCAGGCTGATGCTCACCTCCACCAGTGACCAACCACACAGCCTGTGGTAGGTCCCCAACCTCCCTGCACTTTCTTCCCCACATGTGTGAAATGGGGTTAACAGCAGCACATGTCGTGTGGTCTTCCCACGAAGATTCAATGAGAGGATTCATATACACTGGTCTCCAAGTGTGTGATCAGCCCTCCACGAGTGTCTGGGGCAACTGATGTGCTATGTGCACATTAAGGTCTCTTTGTAGTAAGACGCAATGTGGGGTAGACAGGTTGGGTGCTGTGACTCTAGCATTTTTTCTGGCTTCTGCAATCCTTGTTGAACACCCCGAATTTCACATCTCAAAACCCTTCCAATAATTTTTTCTAATTGCTGAGATCAGGGTGGGGTGGAAAGCTGAGGGGCGGATGAAATGGGCTCTTCTGCCTTCTGGACCCCACTTGCTCTTGCCGTTTCTATGACACACCCGATAAACACCCTTTGCTTTCAATCATGCCACTGCCATCGCTACCACCACCCCCATATGACAACAACAAAAATCCACCATATAATTCATGAGATTGGCAGGCTTGAAGATACATGGTGGGGATGTGGTGACAGCTTACATTGGTCAGTGCTTGGCTCTCTGCCAGCTTGTTGGCACACACCCTCTCCATCTCTGTCTCCCCCTGACCCCTAACCCCATTTCCATGTTATCCCTGGAACATCACCTGCTTCCTTATATGTTGTTCAGAATGTTCCTCCAAGAAATTCTCTTGATCTTTCCAGCTGAATCAGAAGTCTCTGAAGGACACGGGTGTGTATTCTGTTTGTGCTTCACAGTACCTAGACCCTGCTAAGTTTGTGGCACTCACAGTGGTTACTCAGCATGCACCTTGGTTGAACAAAAGGTTCCCCTCTTGAAGCTCTGTATGCAAAAAGAAGTCCAGCACCATGTTTATAATCTAATGTAGCACTTATAATTCATTCTGGAATGGTTTGGAATTGTTCTCATTGACCCAGTGTCTTGTTAATATTATTTGCCAAATTGGAGAGCACAAATGGCCGCAGCCAGCTCCTCTGGGGACAGCAGAAAGCTAATGCAGTCCCCACCAGATCAGAGCGAGGGGAGACTCTGAGAAGTTCTGTGTCCTGATGGAAACTTGGGTGTAACAGATGTGCTTACTAAGCAAGCCTCTTCCCTTCCCTGTGGTTCTGGGCCCAGCCTCTGTAAGAGCAAGGACCCCTTGGAGGTAGACATGTCACACACAACAACTACCCCCAGGCCTGCTGGCAAGAAGCATCTCCCATATCATCTGCTGGAGAGTCAGCCTAAGCAGCCATGCCTCCTGACCCCTCCCTTCTTCCACTACTGGCTTGGCCCGGGCTCTGCCCCTGACTAGTGGCCACAGTGTGGCATGGTGACATGCAGAGACAATCTCTTGGAAATGTGAATCTCCTGTCAATTGTGGGAGCAAAAGCTGAGCATTTTGAAGTGGAGAGAGGACTGGCGAGCCCAGGCAGAGCTGTGTGCAGACATTTCCAGGGCTCCACAACAGTGCGGGGCAGGAAGAGCCTGGCAGGGGACAGAGTGGGAGGGGGACAGCAGAGAGCAGTGGGACACCTGACTCGGGGAAGACCTGAGGCCCAAGTGAAGATGGGAAACAAGGAGAGGAATGGTCCCCAGAGATGATGAGGTGGACATCCATCTCCCTCCCAGTTCTCAGCCCTCACCTGTCCTTAGAGGCACCCCCTTTGTCAATAGGTCCACAGAAATCCTTTCTCTGAGAAGTCCCCAGAAAGAAGCTGCTAGAGAGCCCATCGAGGCCAAGGACCAGCAGTGTCTCTCCATGCTTGACAACACTATGATTTCCTCACCCCAACAACCCCCTGATAAGGGGAGCTTTTGAACCCCACCGAACAAGGAGGAGCAGTTCCTGAGAAAAGAAGCATCTTGTCCACAGCCATGCCACATGGGCACCCATCCCAGAATTGGAGTCGGGTCTGGGTGTTTTTACTGAGCCACACTGGCCCTCTGACATGACCAGGGATTCCTCCACTCCAGGGACCTCAGGCTGTTCCCCTCTCTACTCAGAGATGGATGAGGACTGGGGTAGGCTTTCAGCTATTCAGCAATGTCATCAGGCTGGACACTGCCAGACAAGAGCAGACTTGCCTTTCTTTTTCTACCCAGGGCAGGTGGGCAGAGCAGGGCAAGGTTTCAGCTGCCCTTTCGTCAGACAAGCCCAGCACATTGGAGGTGAAGTGCTTCTCCCCAATTAAGCTTGGCTCAAAGTCAAACGGAAACACTCATCTTTCTTCATAGCTAATCCTCAAAGGCCCAAGGCCCAAGAGCACATTGCTCATCCTTCCCAGCATGGGAAGATTTCAGAGAAGCCAGCACCAAGCCCAGGGGGCAAATGTGTGTGTGTGTGTGTGTGTGTGTGTGTGTGTGTGTGTGTGTGTGTGTGTGTGTGGCTGTAGCATGAAGGATCAGACTGGGAGGATAGGATTGCAGGCAAGATGGGTCAGCCATTCTGGATGGATGGATGGATGGATGGATAGATGGATGGATAGATGGGATGGATGGATGATGGGGAGTCAGGAAGAGGGAGGAAGAAGAGGAATGAGGAGGGGAAAGAGAGAGAGGGAGAGGAAGAAAGAAAGAAGAGGAGGAGAGGTAGGACAGGTAGGGGGAGAAGGAAGAACAGAATCTAGAGAGGGCAGCTGAGGAAAGGCAAGGAAGAATGGAAAGGTTCGTGAGAAAGTGTCAGACACTGGGTGGGGGTGGAGTGGGCATGGGACAGTGGTGATACCTTCCTTCCAGGAGAACTAATTTGGAGCTGTCTGGCCTCTGTCCTGATATCGCCACCCTTTATCCTCTTTGTCAGTCTTAGTGCTGTTCAGGGGAAACACACAAGCTCTATTAGGAGGAAACTGGATCCCACAACCTCTCCAAGAGGAAGAGAAAGATGAGCCATTCAAACCTCGGTTTGGCTTCTGGGTGGAAAACAACTCATCTAGTGCTCTTTCTGCCCTGCCCTGTTAAGTCAGGGTCTTTGTGAAGAGTGCCTGTCAATCAGTGATTCGGTTTTAAAAAGCCTATGAAGTTTTCCTTTCGTTCTGGCCAATGTAGCATGAGTCGGAGTAACTGGAACATCTCAGTCCCTCTCTCTGCCCTCCCCCTTTCCGTCTTCGCAAACCCAAGGAAGATTATGGTTCTTTTCCAGAACTGCGAGCACCAGCCCAGCCCTGCACATTGAAATGTGCACTGCTTCCTCTGTCATTTGCATCTTAATGTTCCAAACCAACAATCATGAAGCCTTGTGTGAAAAAATAAAGAAGAATTTAGAGAAATTTGGGCTAATTCTAAACCTTGATGAATTATACCTAACTATAGAAACTTCGTGATGAGGCTTTAAAAAAAATAACTGAAATCAATTTACTGCCGAGAAAGGTGCCAGATGGGAATTGAACCAAATACTGACATTTTCTTTAGCCACGGTTTAGAAATTACAGGAGGGGAAAAAAACCTGCCTCATATGTGAGCCTGTGTTTCAGTTCAGGCTTAGGTTGGATTTGTAGGCGTGTGTGTGTGTGCACTCCCCTGAAGCCTGTAATTCACTTATGATTCCTGAGCACCCACTGCACCCACCAAGTCCTGTCTTGCTAGATGTCACCTCTGCTCTAAGGGCACCTGCTGGTCAATCCAGGTCTTCTGGGTGTGCTGGCACCATCGTGTCTGAAGGGTGTCATCACCCCACTCTGGGAGCCATGTCCTGTCTGCTGCCAGGAGCTGAGAGCTTTACAGGGCTTCCCTACATCCTTCCAGCCCCCGCTCAGCCCCTGCATGCAGCCCTGAATGCCCTGAAGCCCTCACTGTGTCAACACTGGGTGGCCATCAGGGGTCCATGGTGACATTAGGGAGAATGCTCTTCTCCCCTTTTGGCTGCTTTCTCCAAGAAGGGCTCTGAGGGCATGGCTTGTGCCCCAGTAGGGTTTTTCTTTGTCGGGGGGAGAATAGAACTTTGTGTTTATTCACATCTATGACTATTATCAACTTTCCAGCTCTCAGACATTGGTCCAGTGACGACATCCACGTGGTGACACCATGTTTTCAGAACCGCCCCCATTTCTCCCCACTAGAAGTAAGGGCTCGCTGCTGGACCAAGCTCATCCTATCTGGCTTCTTCTCTCCTTAACATGAATTTTCCCCCTGCAGGTAGACAATTGACCCGCTGGGCCTGTCTCAGTGTTCACTAGTTCAGTAATTTCAAGGTTTTCCTGATGACAAGAACTTATTTGAAAGCCCTTGCCTCCTTCCCCATTTGTAGAGGGGGTCTGCTGGGTTTAGGGCCAAGAGTCGTGCGTGAATCACGGTGGACTGGTTTTGACTACCCATCCTCCTCCCTCCAAAAATGGGTCTCTCTGACCTTACACCTCGTGTTTAGTGACTGATTTGTTTTGAATGGCTTTGAAAACAAATCCTGGACACATCTGTGTCCAGGGCCACCTGCAGTACTCTTTGTTCTATTGCTCAGATGAATGAATGGAAGCACAGCTGGGTTGAATAATGCGGGCAAGGGTCAATGACGGCAAACCAGGGGTAGACACCCAGAGCGGGGCAAGGCTCCCAGGCTCTCACTATGCACTGTCTTCCGAGCAGAATGGCCAGATTTAGCAAAAAAGAAAACCGATACAGGATGCCCAGTTCTGTTTGATTTTCAGATAAACAATGAGTAATTTTCATATAAGTATGTCTCAAATGCTGTGGGGGACATACTTCAACTACCACTCAAAAAAAGGTTATTTGTTGTCTATCTGAAATTTGAATTTGACTGGACATCCTGAATCTCATCTGGCAATGCACCTTCCAAGGGCAAGTTTTATTCCGTCCCTCTCTCAGTAAAACCACTGCCTTCCACTGAATTTTACTTCCGTATGTTTGAAACGAATAAAATTTAGGGAGACGATATTTAGCTTTAAAATGAAAAAAAGGAAAGCTACATCGTTCTTATGCTGATGTGCTAAATGTTTTCTTTGACCATTTTTACCACTGATAGTGTGGTTTTGTCTATCTTGTCTCCCCTTGGTTTAGCAGTAGACCCAGTTCTGTGGGTCAATTCTGTGACCCATTGGGTGATTGCCTTCTGGGTGGAAACAAGGTTCCGGTCTCCCAGAACCAGCGAGAAACTTAATCCTGCCCCTCCCAGAGGTATTCAAGGAGATGGAGGCTTTGCTTCCACTAGAACTGATCTTTAATGTCAGAAAGACACGAGATGGATGTATCCAACTCTGCTCAAGTCCACTGGTGAGACACGTCAATGTCACAGCTTTACCCAAGGCATGAAGCTTCGGCTTGGGCACAGAATGGATTGTTATTTTCTGGTCAAGCTTCCCCAGAGTCAGACCTGCCAATAAGAGCCTGCCACGGCCTGGAACACTGTCTCTGGGAACTAGACGCCAGCTAATGTGGCTGAATCAGGACACGCCACACCTGACATGAGCTGTCAATACCTGGGCAACACCCGGGAATGAGAAGGTGCCCACAGGAAGCCGGGCCAACCAACTTCAGGCCCAGCCCTCGGCATGCCTCTCAGTGGCAGGAAGGGAGCTGGCTGCATGTCTGTAAACAGGCTCTATAGCAAGTCATCTGGCTTCCATCCCCAACTGTGGTGTTAGTGTTCCCAACCAGTGCCCAGAAGATAGAGGGCAGTCTGTGCCACTTCTTGTCATCAAAAGAGTGGAATTATCAGAGCCCCTCTGCCTGCCCTCCTCACTTGGGTTCCCTGAGAGAATGAAGTCCTGACGTCCAACATAATTTCTCTCAGGACTAGCTGTGTGCCATTCCTGCTAGACCCCACCCTGAAACAGGGGCCCTGCCCATTCACATGCAGCACCTGGGTGGCCCTGAGCTCTCAGGAAAATGACAAATGGAAGGCATCTGATGGGTTCATCAACACTAGACAGAAGCATTTAACGCGACATAGGGACTTAGCTTGGGCTATTCTTCCCCCACACTCAGGCTTAGACCTAAGTGTGATCCCTTCCTCTTTTAGCATCTAATAAGCATTTCCGTGTCCTCTTTCAGGGCTATTTGGTTTGACCTTTGCCACAAGTGGCTATAGACAGATGCTTTGAAAAATGCCATCTTGGGATTTGCAGACAGGCAGATGCCACAGAAACCTCAGAGCCATGGCATTGCTCAGTGAATCTATCCCACACCAAACACAGGCTGAGACCTAACAAGGTTAAGAGCCTTAGGTCTATTTGCGACCACAGGGATAAAGAGGTCGTGTGCCCCATGACCTGAGCAGAGAGCGTTCCCAGGCTGGGAGAGCCCTGCTAATCGAGGCCCCAGCCTGGTTTCACAGAGTCTGGAGATATCTTCCGCGTTCCATTGACTTGGCTAATATTTACAAGCCAAAGAGTGAGGCTTTAAAGCTTTTCTCATTTGGTATCATGATTAAAAAAGAAGAAAAATCCCTGGGAGCTCTGGTAGCGTATTTGCCGAAGTGAGTATGAGGAATAGAGAAAAGATAAGAACACACCCTCACACTGGCCCTGCTTACTGAAGTTCGGGTTCAGATAGTCTCCCTTCGTGATGCCTAGAGGGCTTCCTTGTGGTGAAGTTTATGCAGGGTGGCTTAGGAAATTTCTAAATGAACCGTTTTCTGCAGGCGATGCCCAGGAGATATAGCTTACCAGTGAGATGCACACACCTCCCAGGAGATGCGGGACTTGTCCAGAGAACCCGTTAGACCCCAACCTTGACCTTGCCTGATATAATAGTGGGCAGCTCCTGTCAGTTAACGGCCCAGAAGAATATCTCTTTGACGGGACCTGTTACTGTATTTGCAGCATGCTTCTAGCCTATGGGACAATCAGCCCCATGGCAGGGCAACGACCCAAGGAAGATCAAGGCTGGGAGCAGAGCTATATGCTGAGCAGACGTTTGGGGAACAATGTGTAGGGAGGAGGTATGTCAGGAAAGTGCTCATTATTTGCATCTTATTATTTTTCTTTCTTGATGATAAATTTGTACTCTTCATATTGTTGGAAAACCAAGCCCAAACAGAACTATGATTTATCGTTCACGATGTGTAGAGCTGAGGTCACATACTTTGAGGAGTTCTGTCACCTTCTGAAGGTCAAAATTATTCTCCCTTTGGAAATTGGGAGGGCAGATGCCACTCTCTCCAGGTGATGTTTACCTGGTGGTAACTGGAAACACAATTGGATGGGAGTGCATATCTCTCCCTTAGCAAGGCCTGTTTTGAATGAACGATGGATGGAGTGAGGGCCTTCTGCATCCTGGCAGACTACATTAGAAGACCACTCCCCAAATATTTTCTATAGTATTTCATGAAGCCCGAAATTCCATCATTAATAATGTATCCCTATGTGCTCACCATCATCTTCTGTGTGTGTGTGGGGGGGGGATCCTTTCTAACAGGCAAATACTTCTGGGGGGTATAACACGTTTGTGCATTTAGAGTGAACAATCCTGCTGGAATCACCATCTTCAGATTCTTCTTTCTTAGAGGACACCCTGAAGAATAAAACTATAAAAATGAGGATTGTCACTGGTATTCTTTACTCACCACCCACATGTGAGTTTGGCGGGTCATTCTATCGTGTCATCCTAGTTAACTGTCCCTTCTTTCTTCGAGCGACATGCACATACTCACAAACGTGTGCTCTGGACAAACAGCGAAAGTTCATTCCTGTTTTGTGAGCAAATATATTTGGTTAAAAATAAAAGGGTAGTGGGGCACCTGGTGGCTCAGTCAGTTAAGCGTCCTACTTCAGCTCTGGTCATGATCTCACGGTTTGTGAGTTTGAGCCTTGCATCGGGCTCTGTGCTGACAGCTCAGAGCCTAGAGCTTCTTTGGAATCTGCATCTCCCCCTCTCTCTGCCCCTCCCATGCTCGTGCTGTGTCTCTCTCTGTCTCTCAATCAGAAACAAATGTTTAAAAAAATTTTTTTTAAATAAAAAGATAGTGGCACCGGCCCAGACTCACTGATATCCATTTCATAACGATTTCTGGGATAACTACTCCTTTGGGTTGAATTATGTTTCCCAAAAAAGATGTGTTAAAATCCTAATCCCCATTACCTCAGAATGTTACATTATTTGGAAATAGGGTTCTCGCAAATGTAATTAGTTGAGATGAAGCCATACTGGATGAAGCCCCCTCCCCCCATCCAATATGTCTGGTATCCTCAACAAAAGGAGAAATTTGGACACAGAGACACCTACTCAATGAAAGCTCCATGTGAACATGAAGATGGCCTTTGATGAACCAAGGAGAGAGGCCCTAACAGATCCTTCCTTCCCAGACCTCAGAAGGACCCAGCCTTGCCAACATCTTGATTTTGGACTTCTGGCCTCCAAAATCATGAGACAATGAATTTCTGTTGTTTAAGCCACTCTGTCTGTGATACTTTGTTACAGCAACTCTAGAACAACTTCTGTGTTTTATATTTTCAAATATTTATTTATTCTTGAGAGAGAGAGAGAAAGACAGAGTGTGAGCCACCAACTGAGCCACTCAGGCACCCCAAATGAGTATAACTTCTAAGCCTTATTTGCTCCATGGCTTCGTGGGAAGTGGTTCTTCAATGAAAACTGAGCAGTGTTGAAATCTAGTTGAGAATTTTCTGGAGGAACACTACTAAGAAAGTAAATAAAGCAAAGAAATAAAGAATATACAAGAACACAGAAATAAATGACTGTTATAGAGCATGGGTACACTGGAATAGAAGAATGACCTGCTTCAGGCTGGGAACACAGAAGTTCAAGTCTCAGCTCTGCCATTTGCTATGGAGGTCACTTTGCGAAAGCCATTTGGACTTTTTGAACTTTGATTTTATTGATTTTTATTATTTATGCTTGGCTTCTCAGGAGTCTCCTTGCTGGGTGGTTATTAAACCCTGGTATCCAATTCAGCTTCTTAACCCATTGACTTTGGTTAACCTCCAAGTCAGCCTTGGGCACGGACATGGACACTGTTATCTGATGGGACAGCAAAACCCAATGTCCGATTTCAAATGCCCGTCTTCCCAGGGGAGCTGGTTTTGAATTCTAGCTCCCAGAGTGGCTCAGGTTCATTTCAAGGAAGAGGGCATTAGTTTAACATTAGGCTCAGTAGAGTTCCACTTAGTATCCAAATGTTATCTGCTGATTCCAGAGGCATTGCTTTGTGAAAGTATGATCATTTCAAGGTTACACTTCCAAGTCCTGTAAACTGCGAGAAACATAAATCTCATACAGTGTGAGGAAGCTTTTTCTCTTGAGTTTATGTGTGAAGAAGGTTATGGCCTGAGTAGGATGTTATCAGCTCTTTGGCACCTTCATCCCTCCCAGGGTTGGCTGTAGATCCTCACATACCCAGGGGCAGCCTGGAGGAGGACAGCTAGGAGGAGGCAAGATGAATTCAAGTTGTCTATCTAGTTACAGACAGGAAGAGTTGCACAAGGAATGTACTCTCTGAGAGGCTTCTTATCTTTCTGAATTTGGTTCTCCCCTGCACAAATTCAGTTGAATGTGTCCCTCTCATGTCTAGTTAGCTCTATGTCCCTTTCCCAATGGAAAGAGTCCACCTGGCAAAGCAACTGGGTGCCCAGGATACAAGAAAGGAATATGGCACCCAGAGGCTCAGAAATGGTCCATCTCCTACCTTCTGGATAGAGGAATTGAATTTTGGGGCCGCGAGGGATCTTAAAGATCCTTTCTTCCACTCTTAGTGGAGGAATGCACACCATTAACCCCTTCCCTTGCACATAATTTCCTACTCCCTCCTCAAAGGCTCCTGTGTTTAGGGGATTTACTGCTTAAAGAGTTTTAGTCAATATCTAGGCTTTTGTGGTTGTGGTTGGAAACTCTGTATTTATATGGGAAAAAAGTCTATATCTAGTTTTGCCCTGTAAAGCCATTAAGAATGAGACAAATCGCAGCTCACTCCAATGGCTCTTCATATGTTGGAACATGGCTTTTGTGTCCCTTCCAGACTTCTCTTCTCCAGGCAAAACATCTCTGGTGCTTTTCAGTCATTCTTCCATTTTCAGGATTGAGAGTGATTTTCACCATCCTGAGGGCTCTTCTGCATACCCGGGTGTTTAGGAAGGGCATTTGCCATTGTCCTTGTTATAACACTGTACCCAGAGGTGAATATCATGTGGACAAACCAGCTGAGAGTGAGCCCTACATGGGCACCAGCACAGACTGAAATCTCACCAGGCTTGCCCTTGCGTAGAGCCTTATACCACTCACTCATACTGAGGCTCTTGCCAACCTTCACTGTTTTATATTTTCATGAGATGCTCAGTCAGGTGTGGCTACAAGAGGGGACACAGAAAAGATGCAGGGAGGGGCGCCTGGGTGGCACAATCGGTTAAGCATCCAACTTCGGCTCAGGTCATGATCTCATGGTTTGTGGGTTCGAGCCTCACGTCGGGCTCTGTGCTGACAGCTAGCTCAGAGCTTGGAGCCTGTTTCAGATTCTGTATCTCCCTCTCTCTCTGACCTTGCCTTGTTCACGCTGTCTCTCTCTCTCTCTCTCAGAAATAAATAAAATATTTTAAAAAATTTAAAAAGAAAAGATGCAGGGAAACAAAATTTCTTATACTCACAGGCCCTAGAGAGAGAGTCCTTGCATGCCATGAGGGGCCCCTCATGGTGGGGGGCAGGCTAAGGGAGTGGGCTCAACCACCGACATGGGGAGCCAAGAGCAAGGGTGAGGCCCCATGAACAAGTGCCTCATTTGGGGGTCACGGTGAAGTACACAAGCAAAGGCATGAGGGGATTTCATTTTAATGTTAGTTGGTCATTGTCAGGGAGGGCAAGAAGCTGAACTTGTAGAAAGGACCGGCCTTACCATACTGGTACACCTGGTCATGTGGGGAGGATACTCACAGCCCTTTTGTAGGAATGTTGAGGTGGCAGAAAAATACGAAGTTTTGCAATTTACAACACGCTAACCTGATAGTCCACATGTTGAGCTCCTGGGGCGTCATCTCCAACTCTAGATGACACAGAGATGTTAAGGTGGGGCATGAGGCATGTGCGTCAGCTTTTCCTAGTCTTGCTGCCCATTGAATTGAGGATGCACTCGCCGCGGCGAGATTTTTCCAGTCCCCAAGGATGCAAGCAAACATTTGATTTACCCTGGGCCAGAACCTTTGCAGAGAATTTGCCACCAAATTCGTTTGGAGTTCAAGGTTATAGGGCTAGCATGTGTAGCCAAAAGCCATGCAACAGTAATAAGGATAGTTCCTCTTGATTCCAGTCAAAAAGAAGACCGTTCCATTGAGCATCCAAAGGCAGGAAGAGAAGAAGCATCCGGTTTCCAAGGGTAATTGAGGTTATGAAGATTCAGTGTCCGGAATTAATTTTCCTTCAAATATCACACTGCCAAATGCTCACCATCATCAGGAAGGCTGAATTAACTCCCCCTCCCAAGGGTCTCTTTATCTCTGCTCCTCACCCTTTCTCTATCTCTAGTCAACAAAGATCTAAAGAAGTATTTTAGTATTTATGAAAGATAAGCTTGCTTATCTGGCTCCTTTTGGTGAAGATGTAATTCAACAGCTAATCTCAGTCAGTTACACTTCTGATTATGTAGTTCATTCTGTACAAGTCACTTCATTTTTGTGGGCCAGTTTGCTCTCCTGTAAAAGAAAATAATTGAGTTCTTTCTTAGCTTCCTTGTATTTTGTCTCTTCTATTCTACGCCCCATGGTTTGAGTTTCTGAGGGCCAAACTCATAAAGGCTTCAAAGGCTTCCCTGTCACAGTAACTGCTGCGGTGTGGGGAGGGACCCTGTTCTCCCTGTCACCAGCCCAGACAATTGTAACTGGAAGAGTTAATGACACAGCATCGAGTTAACATCTGCTGGTCGTGGCAGCCCATGAATGGCCATTACTCACTCTTGGGGTTTGCTCTGGGGACACGCAGTGAAAATCTGCCTCACATATTTATTGCTCTTACTTCTCCAATGGCTGTAGAGCCTAAAACAGGCCTATCACGTCAGATAATCCAGGCAGAAAGCGGAACTTGTATGCGTTTTCTCTCTTGACTGGCTGGGGTGATATTTTTCACGGAAGCGATGGAAAAGTACAACACGACTTCACGTTCGGCCTCAGGTGAACACAGTCCCTTGACAGTGTTTGCAGAAGAGGGACACTGCCAAATGGTGATTTAATACAAACTCCCACATATTTACAGACTATCCAGCAAGCAGTGACCCAACTAGACCGAACAAACACAGGCTTTCTCTGTTCTTAGCACTGCCTGCCTGGTTCTGCTCATTCTATCTCCTGCCCTCCACTTGCTCTAAGTCAACAAAGCTTCTGCAAACAATCATTCTGTGGTTTACCTGCCTGATTTCTCTAGTGGATTCTTTGAGGGCCAAGGACTAAGGCAAGGGCAGGTGAAGGAAGACAAGGACGTGTGTGGCTGAGGGGCCTCACGTGCTGTGGCACAGTGACCAAGGTCACGTGAGGCACGTCCCTGGGGCCTTATACCTGCCTGCCATGGAGCCTTCTGTGTGAACACATATGCGGGGGGCCAGAACACATGGTTCTACAGGAAACCATCATTCCCTATTGCATATTGTGGAAACTGTCCTTTTTATTTTTAATTCTTTTTCAGAAGAACCACGATAAACTAGAATGCTCAGATGTTTGATCTCAGAGCCATTTTAAATTATATTCGTATTGGGTTTCCTGCCATGGACCTACTTCTAAAATGCTAGAATTCAGGGGGGCAGCTGGGTGACTCAGTCAGTTAAGCGTCTGACTTTGGCTCAGGTCATGATCTGGCGGTTTGTGGGTTCAAGCCCCGCATTGGGCTCTGTGCTGTCAGCTCAGAGCTCTGTCTCCCTCTCTCTCTGCCACTCCTTTTCTCTCTCCCTCCCTCAAAAGAAACATTAAATAAACATTTAAATTATTTAAATAAATAAATGAAATAAAACAGTAGATCTCTGTAAAAATGGATTATCTGGAAATGGTAAACTGTTTTTTAATTTTTAATGTTTTTATTTTTTATTTAATTTTAATTTAATAAAATTTAAATTTTATTTTATTTTATTTTATTTTATTTATTGAGAGAGAGAGAGAGAGGAAACAGTGCGAGCAGGGGAGGAGCAGAGGGAGACATCCGAGGGAGACACAGAATCTGAAAGAGGCTCTAGGCTCTGAGCTGTCAGCACAGAGCCGGACACGGGGCTCCAACCCATGAACTGTGATGAGATCATGAGCTGAGCCAAAGTTGGATGCTTGGATGCTCAGCTGACTGAGCCACCCAGGCACCCCTGCAAATGGTAAACTATTAACTACAACAGTGTTCCTTAGGAATCTCCTGGGGTGTTCATAAAAAACCAATTTAGGTTTTGAATCTTAGGCCTTCCGAAACAGAATTTTTAAGGCTGATGAGCAGCAATCTGCATTAGGGAGTCTCCCCAGTGAGGCTTCACCCGCATCAGAGTTTGAGAATCATTACAGTAGCTATGTGACTCCATCACCTGATCTTTCTGAAGGATAAAAGGATCTTGTGAGCCTAGAATGCAATGACCTCATTGTGTGGTGGGGAGGAGCTTTCTAAACAGATGAATAACAAAACCTGTTCTTTTTTTTTTAATTTTTTTTTAATGTTTTATTTATTTCTAGGAGAGAGAGAGAGAGACAGCGTGAGCAGGGGAGGGTCAGAGAGAGAGGGAGTCACAGACTGAAACAGGCTTCAGGCTCTGAGCTGGCAGTCAGCACAGAGCCCGACGCGGGGCTCGAACCCACGAACCGCGAGATCATGACCTAAGTGAAAGTCGGACGCTTAACCGACTAAGCCACCCAGGCGCCCAACAAAACCTGTTCTTGACAAACCCCCCAATGGAGGATAAACTGGCCTCATGAAAAATGTAGTGTTTGGATCTCTTCGAAATGAACCATTCACTAGTCCTCCTTGGAGCCCTCAGACAGCTTGACTGAGCCAGCTCCACTCACCTCCTAGAGCTGAACCCATCGGCTGTTTGGGGTGTGGGGTGCAGGTGGGGTGAGGGGGGCTAGGGTCGAGACAGGGTTGCACACATGTGTGTGAAGACTTGACCAACCGCTGGGGTGGGAATTGCAGATTTAGAAGCTAAGGCCACTGGCTGCCCCCTGCAGAGATGAGACAAGCCCAAAGTGGGGGGAGGAGCACCTTGATCAGCCCTGGACGTGGCCGGCAGTCCTGGGCCACCGCCACGGCACATCTATTGTGCGGCCAAACCCAAGGGTCAACCAGGTTAGGATAATGACAGGAACTTGAGCTTTTTGAGGTCAAGGATGATTTCTATCAGATGGCTCTCTCCCGGGGAATAAAAACCCCAGAACAACTTCTTATTCTTGTGTGTCATTCATTTGACCAGTCACTCACAATGGAATCTGAAGTTTGTCGAGGGCCAAAGGGTCAGCATTTTATCTTTTTACAGTTGATAGACGGAGACTTTTGCCAAGGCCCGAGGCTCATGAAGGTAGTTCAGCAACCCATTAAATTTATTACTGGGTGGGCAGGTGACAAAACTGCCCTGAGCGCCAAAGTCTATGGAAAAAAGAACAAAGCTCTTTTTAGGCCTGAAATCACACACAGTGTCAACAGGTTGGTGGAGGCTGGGAGGTTAGAACGCCGTTTTGAAATCTGGAACTGCTAAGTGAAGCAGCCTGTTTGCGCCTCTCTAGGCTCCTTCTCTCTCTCTGAGCCAGGTTCTGAACAATTCACATTTCTAGGCCAGGGTGTGTGTGTGTGTGTGTGTGTGTGTGTGTGTGTGTGTGTGTGTGTGTTTCTGTATGCATTCTTCCAAGCTGGTGCTTTCCGTGTTCATGGTCTGTGGAAGAAAAAGGTTAGAAAGGGTCTGTTGTTGGGGCGCCTGGGAAGCTCAGTCGCTTGGGCATTGGACTTTGGCTCAGGTCATGTCTTGTGGTTTGTGAGTTTGAGCCCTGTGTTGGGCTCTGTGCTGACAGCTCAGAGTCTGGAGCCTGCTTCGCATTCTGTGTCTCATTCTCTCTTTGTCCGTCCTCCACTTGTGCTCTGTCTCTCTCTGTCTCTCAAAAATAAATTAATGTTAAAAAAAAAAAAAAGGAAGAAGAAGAAGAAATGGTCCATGGCTGTGCCAAGAAAGCATTCTGACATAGCAGTGAGAAGTCAGAAAAGCTGGGGTAAGAAAGCTTGGTTTACTCATTAGGGTCCAGGCTCAGTCCCAGTACCTTGAGGTTCCTAAGCTGGTTTGTCCCCAGGGTCTGAGCCATGGCCAGCCACCCTCTGCATCATTTTTTGGCAGTGGCTGCAGAAGGGAGAAAGCACAGAGCTTTCCCTTTGTAGGCCCTCCCCTGCACACACACACACACACACCCCGCACCGTCTCAGCTGTAAGAAGGCCCTTCTCAGACTTTCTTGCCCTGGCAGCCTGTGTACAGACTGGGCCCAGAGGCTCAGCAAATGGAGCCACCATTAGGTTCGTTAGAGCCAGTAGAACTGGGAAAGAGCTTCCTTCCGGACAGGGGATCCTCCTCAACTCTTCATTCTGGGACTAAAAGCGAGAAGAGATGCCTTTACAGCACAAGCCAGCTTCTTCTTAAAGAGGATCAGCTCTATTTCCACCTTCCTCCACTCTGCTCCTGGGGTGCCAGCCTTGCACCCCGTAACTGCCGCAAGGCGAGGGGGGTCTCCTGCTGACTCGCCAGCAGCCCTTGGCCCTGGGTCTGGCAGCCCACCTGACCCCTGCATCACCCGCTGTCACTTGTCACTGAGTGAGTCTGGCCGCCATCAATTCTCACGGGCTCCCATGGGACCTGAGCTGTGACTTATCTCGCTGCAGCCTGTCAACCGTCTGAAGCGCCCACAGCGATGTTGCCTTTTGCAGACTGCTATTTAGAGGATGTGACGCTGCGTTCCCAGCAGTGGATGCCCAGAGAGGACGGCACCGAGAGACAGCTGTTTTCTGCAACGCCGGGAGCCGTTGTAGGAAGTCTGACCTTTGTTTGATAAGAACTCAGGGCACCTCATACGAACAATCAAAATAGAAGGACAGTCCAGGGTTTCATGTTTCAGGCTCTAGTGGGGAGGAGGGAGTTTCCACCTCTTTCTTTGCACAGGAATCCTGAATTCACTTCTTCAAGCTTTCTCCTTCCATGCCGAGGCTGCCGTTCGGCTAAAATGCTGAGGAATTCTGGATTAGCATGCCAGCTCCCCAGCAGATCCACATGAGCCTTCGTCCTCATTTTCCAGCAAATTGCCATTCTGAATAATTTACCAAATACCCATGAGAAGTCTGTGTCACTCGATTCATCTGAACTCCGTAGCCCAAAGTAGCCACGGAGACCTCTGTTCCTTTCCAAACAGATCAGGTAGCAGGAAGCGACATGGGTAGCTGCCACTTAGGGGAAAATTTTTCCCCCTTTGCACTCAAACATCAAATGCTTTGCCTGTGGGAAAGCAAAAGCCCCACAAAGTCCTTGGGATTTGATTTATGAGATGCTATTTTGCACGTCTTATGTCTCAAGCTCCAAGTCGCACCAAAACGTACTTAGCAGTTAGTAACAGTGGCCTCGCGCTCACTCAGCTAGAGGACAGGCAGCGAGTCCCCCACGACCAGATCCCCGTCCTTACCAGCGGAGGAAGGTGGAAAGAGAGCTGGGCCTCTTCTTTTTCCAAATTCTTTGGGTCTCTGACATGCCATTAATTTTTTCCCATTATTTTTCAGCTTTTTTTTTTAACCAAAGTTAAAAAAATAAACTCCTGGGGTGCCTGGGTGGCTCCGTCAGTTGAGCGTCTGGCTCTTGATTTCAGATCAGGTCATGAGCTCATGGTCATGAAATTGAACCCTGCATTGGGCTTCATGCTCAGTGTGGAGCCTGCTTAGGATTCTCTCTCTCTCTCTCTCTCTCTCTCTCTCTCTCTCTCTCTCTCTGTCTCTCAATAAACAAACAAGAAAACAAACTGTCAGCACAGACTCATGAACTACAAGATCACAACCTGAGCCGAAGTCAGACGCTTAACTGACTGAGCCACCCAGGTGTCCCTGTTTGTTTATTTTTAAATGGTTCAAAATGATTGTGTAGGCGGTCATGTCCAGAATCTGCAGCAGGCCAGATACCCAGGGGATAGTTGATGCTCTCTCTTCATGTCCAAGGGTTATCTTTTGGCAGAATTCCCTTTTCCTCAGGGGACCTCAGTCTCTTTTCCTATTACGGTTTCAACTGACTGGACGAGGCCCTGGCACACTATAGAAGGTAATTTGCCTTGCTCTCATTTAAGAAATATTAATCTCCTCTAAAAATATACCTTCACGGGGACACCTGGGTGGCTCAGTCTGTTAAGCCTCCAGCTCTTGATTTTGGCTCAGGTCATGATCTCATGTTTCTTGAGTTCAAGCCCTGCATGGGGCTCTATAATGACGGTGCCAAGCCTGCTTGGGATTCTGTCTCCCTCTCTCTGCCCCTCCCCCACTTGCTCTCTATCTCTCTCTCAAAATAAATAAAAACAAACTTTATATATATAAACAAACTTATATATATATAAACAAACTTTTATATGTATATATAAACAAACTTTATACATAAACATACCTTCATAAAAACATCTGAAATACTGTTTGACTAGATACTAGTGTACTGTGGCCCCAGCCAAGGTGACACATAAAATTAATCATCACACTATCCTCATTGGTGATTAGATCCCCAGGCAGAGTCATTATTCCTAAGAAAATCACTATTGTTCCTGACCGCATAGTCATTACCCTGGACTAAGTGGCTGGCCGTAGCAGATTTCCAAATGGTCGTGGTTGGGGTGGTTGTATGTTGTTTTCGACCAATGGATCATGCCAAACATTCCTTGCATTTGCTTCGCTCTTTATTTCTCCTTGATTAATCCCGAAAGGGTGGGGAGTTGTGTCTATCAGAGAACTTGCTTAAACCAATAGAAATGTAGGGAAACCCAAATAAATACAACTCCATTTTGATGAACTAGTGTTAGGGCATGCAGGATCAAGACTCCAGCTTCTTTTCTTAGGCATGGTTGGAATTAGAATGGCATTACCCAAGAGTAAATGTGTCAGAGGCAGCTAGCGTGATTTCACAATCCTTTTTGTATGGGCTTTGAAAGTCTTTGTCAGTTATGCAAAAATCTTCTAAAAGGAGAAGGATTGAGGACCTGAGATATAAAGACGAGAGCAAAGAAATGAACGTGGTTAATAACAGATACGTGGGCTCTCGAGGATATTAACATAAATAAAAATTCATCATGAGAAATAATTACATTCCCCATTGTGGCCCACCCTCTAATTCTCTTGGGCACTGAAAAATAATGGGAAGGTTAACACATTTCTCACATTTCTAAGCTTGTTATTATTTCTTGCTTACACAAAAATTACATAAAAGCAATCATTTGGAATCCGGGAGTAAATGACATATAGCAGACTTGGGTAAAAGCTTAACCAAAATAGAAAAGCAATCTGGCATTGCTGACAATATTGTCACAAAAATAATACATTTTTCGAAGGGAATTTTTCAGAATTCGATAACAACATGTTTAGAAGCTAAATTGGGTCATTTGCATATTGTGGCAAAGTAAAAACACAATAATCTCATTTTTTTGCTGCCTAATAGGATTTCCTAGAGCTGGGTTCCTGGAGCCAGTCTGCCCATCATTTCCTCCCTCCATGATTTTTCTTCCACCAACCCCTGCTCTCCCTCTCTTTTTTTCTTTTTTCTTTTCTTTTTTTAAGTCTATTTCTTTAAATAATCGAGAGAGCATGAGCAGGGGAGGAGTAGAGAGAAAGGGAGAGAGAGAGAGAATCCCAAGCAAGCTCTGGAGCTGTCAATGCAGAGCCAAACATAGGGCTCAAACTCATGAACCATGAGATCATGACCTGAGCTGAAATCCAGAGCTGGACGCTTAACTGACTGAGCCACTCAGTCAGTTTTTTGTTGTTTTTTTTTTTTTGTTTTTTTTTTTGGAAAGAAATTTATTGATTTCTTTGTTTTAAAGTTTATTGATTTGAGAGAAGGGGGGTGGGGGTCAGAGAGAGTGGGAGAAAGAAGAGAATCCCAAGCAGAGTCTGCACTGTCAGCACAGAGCCTGAGGCAGGGCTGGAACTCATAGACCTTGAGATTATGACCTCATTTCCACCAACTGCCTTGGTTAAAATCACTGCAGAAGACACAGGAGGAGGCATGCAGCCTACTGTCTGCAAGCCTTTTAAAAGCCATTCATTGATGGGTGTGATTGATAAAAGCTGAAGAAAAAGCCATATTGTTCCTGGGAAGAATGCAAGTGTGAAGATCTGGATGAAAAGGTGCAGTTTTATATGCACCAAAGCACTGGTATTTCTGTTATTGTGCCCTATCCCCCACTCCCTTTGTTTATCCCTTTTCTATAGGTTTCTTATTCATGGAAAGTGACTCCAACTGCCTGCTATGAACCCGTTCCTGAGCAGAGAAAATGAACCATCATCCCTCATCTATTTTCTTACCGAACCTTCTTTTCCCTCCAAGTCTGGCATAATTATCATTGCTATTATTGTTTTCCTGGCTACCTCTTTCTAGGTCAGGTCAAGAGGAAGCCAGTCATTCACTGGGAGGTCAGGTAAAATCTCACCACATCTAGAAAAAGAGGGTCGTCTGCTTATTGAAGTTGTGTGTGCATACACATGTTTTGGTTTTTCCATCTTAGTCCACCTAAATTATTTGGAGAATCACTTTAAACCTTCCGGACCAGAATAGCATGGTAGCTAAGAGGAAAGGCATTCATATTCATGGGCCACAATTCAGACTCTACTATTTATTGGTTTGGGACCATTAAAACTTACTTGATATTTTTCGGTTCTACAATTTCCTTATCTATGAAATAGGAATAAAGGTAGACTTTAAACTCACAGAGCTGCTGGGAAGATTAAATCAGCTAATGAACTTAAAACACTGGACATATTACCTTGCAGAGTGGACATGGCAAGCGAGAATCATGTCTACAAATGTAGGTGTTGTTACATGTCATTACTTGCTACTTATTTGGGGTTTTCCCTCTGGGTCTCTTTAAGGTTCTAGGGTCACAGAAAGTGGCCACTGGTCATTACCATCTGCTCACCCAAGTTCTGCTGGGGCATCTAATGTTCTCCCCCTCTCCCCATCATAGGGTTTTCAGGTCAAGTGCCTCTTTGGACATAGAATTCTGAGAGGGGCTGGGAGCCACTCTCCTTGAGATCTCACTTTTGTTACTTCCTTCTGCAGGGTTGTGACATCCCGAGGGTTGCTGGGAAATAGTGTGGGACCCATAGAGTTCACTACTGCTCAAGGCTCAGGAAACGTCGCTCGCTCGCTCTCTCTTTCACATTAAGTGCCTCTTTGCTTCCTACGGCTTCCAAGCCTGTCTACTTATCCACCAAGCCCTGATTCTCTTCTCCTGCCTCTGCTCATCCTCTGTCTCCTCTGGGCTTCGCCTATTGGAAACAAATGCAAGACATCTTGCGCGGACTGTGTGCCGTCCAACCTGCTGCGTAGCCTCCCTGAAGCTGAAACACGGGGCTTTCTCTGATTTGAAAGGCTGGGAAGGGAAGTAGTCGTGTTGCAATGGGGAGGAAAAGAGGAAATAGAGGGGAAAACCCCATAAATCAATCTCAAAATGTTATCCAGCTATCTAAGGGTTAACCAAATATTAGTTGTTACTTTTCACCTTGCTGAAACTCTCCTGCTCCAGGCTTATCTCACCCCCTTCTCTCAGAGTTCTGTTATGTGGTTTCCTTCTCTTCTGCAGCTCGGCCATCTTCTCCCTTTCTCCCATCCCTCTGGCTGTGATTTATATGTGTACTGTGGGCTCTTCCACAATCCGTGTCATCGCATCCCTTGGGGGTCCGGGTAGTGCCCTGGGACCCCATCTCTTCTCACCGTACCCATCGCCTTGGGAAACCGCACCCACCCCTGTTGCATCGGTTGCCATCCATGGTTGACGACTTCCGATTCTACACTCCAGCTCTGTGGCAGATTGCAAACCTGACCAGAGATGTTTCTTGCTCTTCTCTGCACGAGGCAGAGTTCATCTCTACAACCTTTTCTCCTGGCTGCCCTTGGGACTCGCTTGGGAGAAAGAGTGATGCTGTGCCAGTGCTGAGGTAGGACCTCAAGAGATTGGGCGCATATGTGCTTCTTCCTTGGGGACCACGCCCCCTGCTGTCCCAGGAATAAGCACGGGCTAGCCTGCTGATGAAAGACACCCCTTCTGGCCTTGCTGACCACAAGCCAACTGCCAAGCATTTGAATGAGACCCTCTGAAAGCAGCCAGTGCTCCGCTGACCCACCCGCTGACTGGTGAGTACATGAAGGAGTTCAGCCCAGATCAGCAGGACCACCCAGCTGACTTGAAGTTAAGAGCAATAATAGACGACTGTGTTAAGCCACTAGATTTGGGGTCGTTTGTTACACAATGAATGTTAATAGGCTCAGACATCTCTTCTGATCTCCCTATCCCACTAGTCCAGGGGCCCACTGGACATTGCACTTTGATGTCCTCAATACAATGTGTCCCAAACTGACCTCAACTTACCTCCTCATCTCCACCCACACCCACCTCCAAGCACAACAGATCCATCTCTTGTCTTCCTCTTCTTGGCAAACAACCTGTCATCTCCTCAAAAACCCGGGCAGCATCCTGGCTTCCCCATTCCTTCCCCTCACATCCAATCTGTCACCAAGAGGCATCGGTTCCACCTGCCACAAAGTTCTCCTTCCTCCACGTCTCTCCACCTCCACTAATTCCCCTCATTCGACTACTATCTCCTCCCATCTGGCTCTCTCAACCCTCTAAGCTCAATCCTCACCTGCGCCTCTGCTTTACCTTCAATCTGCTTAACAGGAAGACTGTTTCTAAAATATAATTCTGACCATGTGGGTCACCTGATTAAATTCCTATAATGGTTCAGAATCCTTCTTAGAAGCCATGCTTTTCAGCTGGACTCGAAAACCTTGGCTTTCCCCAGCATGTCATGGGCTGAAACATGACAGCAACAGGGCTCTGCTTTAAAAGATGTGATCTGGGAGCCACAGTTAGGATAGCTTACAGAGAGACAAAGTCAGAAGTTCCTGCATAGACCAGGTGAGAAAGGAGGAGTCTTGGGCTAGACTGCAGTAGCAACCACAGTATTCTGTGAGGGACGATTTCAGGAGGATGGGTTGGATACAAGTGCATTTTCAGAGGTAGATTGTTCACGTCGGGGGTTCTGCTCAGGTGTCAAGGGAAGGAAAGGGGGCTGAAAAACTGCCCGTGACCTCAAACCTAGCTAATACACATTTGTGAAACCATATTTGAACAGCAAAATGGTGGCAGAGGAGATTTATGGAGCAAAGAGATGTTAGAGAGGAACAACGGCACACAATGCTGTCAAGGTAGATCAAGGTCAATGTCCTGTGGCGTCTGATCCCAGCCCTCACTCACTTCAGCCCCTCTAAGCTTTAGCACAGCTGCTCATTCGGGCATGTCCCTCAGTTTATCACTTCTGCATCTTTGTGCAGTTTCCTGACCTACCTATCCCCGATACCCTTCTCCTCTGACACCTTTCTCACTTATTTTAGTCCATTTGCGCTGCTATAACAGAACGCCATAGGCTGGGTGGCTAATAAAAAACAGAAATGTATTTCTCACAGTTCTAGGGACTGGAAGTCCAAGATCAAGGTGGCAGCCCATCCAGTGTCTGAGGGCCGCTTCCTGTTTCACAGATGACCGGCTTCTTGCTGTCTCTTCACGTGGTGGAAGCTTTTTTGTGTCTTCTTATAAGGGGATTGATTCCAGGTGTGCGGGCTCCACTCCTGTGATCTGATCAGCTGCCAAAGGCCCCACCTCCTAACATCATTGCCTTAGGGGTTAGGATTTAACACATGAATTTCGAGGGCCACGGACTTTCAGGTCACCCCACCACCTGCTGTCTTGTTTGGTTACTTTTTGAGGTGTTACCATATGTGAGCACTGGCTCTATAGTGGTAACACGAGGCTCTCCCGATGGCATGCTGGATTGCTCTATCTCCGAGCACCACTGATCGCAGACTGCCCTGTGATACAATCCTCTCTACAGCCAACAATAGCAGATTAACATCACGGGTTTGGCTTCTGCCAAGGCAGCCCTTAGATCTTAAATTCATCTTTGTGTTTCCCAGAGCACACCGTAGATATATAATAAATATTTGATGAATTAGTGAAGAAGAATGCTCTAAGGGGGCACCTGGGTGGCTCAGTTGGTTAAGCGTCTGACTTTGGCTCAGGTCATGATCTCGCGGTTCACGGGTTCGAGCCCCGTGTCGGGCTCTGTGCTGGCAGCCAGCTCAGAGCCTGGAGCCTGTTTCGGATTCTGTGTCTCCCTCTCTCTCTGACCCTCCCCTGCTCACGCTGTCTGTCTCTCAGAAATAAATAAAACAGTAAAAAAAAAAAAAAAACAAGAAGAAGAATGCTCTAAGACATTCAAATAGATTGGTAGTGAATAAGTTTTATTAAAATGATTCCTAAAAAATGCCATTTTGTCTGTTAGGACTTAGGGATGGAATAGAACACAAGGTCTCTGAAGTTAATTAGCAAGGAAACTAGTCTGAATTTCGACAGAGGAGAGAGACAGGTATGAATGAGCCTTACACAGCACAAACCTTGCCCTAATTTTCTTCCTGAAAGCCCACTGATATATATATATATATTTTTTTTTGGTAGCAATTTGTTTTGGTGGAAGGTTTGACCCTCCTGTCCCAAGAGTTGTATGTGGTATGGTTTCAGGGGAGAGCCCAGTGTCCCTCAACTCCTTATGCACCCTCTGGCTGATGTTTGAAAATGTCATTGTCAGAAAAGGCTTCACCCTCTCAGCTAAAGATTTTGATCTGTGTTTGATGACTACCCCCATGATGGTGGGGAGGGGGGTCCTACAAGGTGAGGATGAGGGTTTCACAGTGGGTTTTGAGGGGAAAAGCCTTAAAAAAGGACCAAGAAAGTCATTTTAACTGAACTTAACCAGATTTTAAAATTCTCCTTTTCCAATTAGCGCACGTGGATATAGTTTTAAAAAACAACACTGTGTTGGGGCGCTGGGTGACTTAGTCGGTTAAGCATCCGACTTTCGCTTAGGTCATGATCTCGCGGTTCGTGGGTTCGAGCCCCACGTCGGGCTCTGTGCTGACTGCCAGCTCAGAGCCTGGAGCCTGTTTCAGTCTGTGACTCTCTCTCTGACCCTCCCCTGCTCATGCTGTCTCTCTCTCTCTCTCCTAGAAATAAATAAAAACATTAAAAAAAAAAAAAAATCCAGAGCTGTGTCAAAAATTGGAGGGCTCGAAAAAGTTCCAATAGCGGGTTTCTGTTTTTACGATAGAATTTCAATTCAGATTTCCCTTTGTAACCTAATATGTTTTGGCTTATTATACTCAAGTTACCCTGCTTTTCCTACAAAAGAGATTTCCCTGTTGCAGTCTTGCTGCCATTCTGTTTGATTATGAAACTTTCAGGACTGCTGTTCCTTTGACATTTAAGGATATGAATGCAATTAAAAGAAAATTGACTGGCTTACCGGCCACCTCATCTTCCTGTGACTAGTTTGCTTCTATTTACCATTCCATTTATTATTGATAGAGTGCTTATTTCCATAGCTTCTGTGCATCTTATAAGACCACATCAATAGCTCTTGTTCCTGGAAGGGAGGAGGGCGACAGTCACCACTAAACCAGTGGCCACTCCTTGTCCCCAGTCATGCAGCCCGGGTGGCCCTGGAATATCTGGGACTTGAGCCAGGAAGAGACTGTATGGTGTGAGGGGTGGGATCGGAGGAGCAGAAGGGCAGCACAGGGGAGGAGAAAGCGCCCAGCAAGGGAACCCTCGATGTGTCAGCTTTTTTGTTTAGTAGAAGGACAAGGGTACGGCAGCTTGCCTTCCCTTGACATAGGAGAAGTGGAAACAAGTGTATTTTTTCCCTCTAAGTGGAACAAAAAGGAACAGAGTCATTGACTGCCTAGACATACCAAGACCATACATGTCTATGAATTTTCAGGAATGCCCACTGCTCTCACCCATCACTGCTGTCTGGCAGTCAAATGGTGTGCTGTGCCACAGCTTGAAAGGCAATGGTACAAAGGTTCCAAGTTGACCTTGTTTCTCACGCCTCCGTACAGGTGTCTGAAGTAAACACGTGGGCCAAGGAACACTTTTTCATGGACTATCAGTCTCCACCAGTGCTGTCGGGTCTCTGCTGGAAGCCGCAGCTGCCAGAACACTCCTCACCTCTCTCTGATCAGGAAAGATGGGAGTCACGCCCTCCCCACCTCCCCCAGCTGCCTCTTTCTTGTGACCTCGACTCCAACACAAATCGTCCTCTCTCTAGGCAGCAACCTGCCTCCAACATTCTCACTAGTACCTGGAGACTTACTTCCTCAGGCTGACGGCCAAATGGCCTGCTGGAACCACCTCGCTGCCAAGTGGGAGCAAACACAGGACGGTATTTTTGTTCTTGGAAGGCCAGGTTCACACCACAGCCAAGATTGTGGGATGGGAGGAGAAAGGCCTCTTCTCTGGGCATCAAATGTTTGCCCAGGAGGGAGCACCACTTTCTAGTGGGGGTAAAGGAATTGATGTGGGGCCCTGGAGTCCTCTAAAGGGGAGAAGGGAGGTTTGTCAGACCCCAGCTAAGTACGTGTTTGAGTCTCAGGGAAACATGAAGGATCACCGCTCGGCTTGCCATAGGCTCAGCTTGCCACAGGCCTGTCCCTCTCAGAGTGAGGTGGGCAATACTCAACTCCCCCAAGGCAGCAAAATCCCCTGCAGTATAAGAATACATACCCACAAATGAAGTCTTCATTGTCAGCCAGGTCAATACCAAATAAGACTCACCCAGAATGACTTTTCAAGACAAATGCTAGAACAGAAGGTCTAAAGTAACGGCCAGGGGGAGAATCAGACAAGGCCTAGCCCACCAAAGACTTTATTTTGACCCTGTTTGATGTCTTCTGGAAGCAGGAATCAAGTTGAAAGGGTCCTGGGCTTGTGGGATAGGCCCTGTCTGTCCTATCCTAGCTGTGGGACTGTGGGAACGTCAGTTTGATCTTTGATTCATCAAGGATGTACCGAGCATCTCTGTTGGTCAGGCTGATAGAAGGAAGAAAAAGGTGAAAGCAGGGTAGGATCCCTGCTCACTGGGGCTTACCTTGTGGCAGGGGAGAGATAATAAATAGGTAAACAAATAAAAGAGACACTGTTAGAGAGCAAGGAGTGCCATGAAGAACTTAAAGAGAGCAGGTCGTGGGATGGAGCCCATCTGAGGAGGCGCTTTTCCAGCACACACCCAGGTGATGAGAAGGAGCCAGCCACACAAAGATCTGAGGGAAGAACATTCAGGAGAAAGGAGTAACAAATTCAAGCGCCTGAGTCGAGAACTTGACCAAGCCTCCATTTCCTCACCTGCACAGTGGTGTCACTGAGGATCAAATAGAGTGCTGCATATGGTGGGCTGTCATGCCCATGTCCACGAATGAGACCAATGACCCAGCTCCCACACAAGGGCTAGATTTTGGGGAATCCAATGCCCTCGCAGAGCCACCCCCCAGACGAGGCTTCCTATTCTCTCTTTTTGACACTTCATTAGCTTAAGAGACCCCATAGATGCCTCCCTACAGCTTATTCCCAGCATTATTCCCCTGAAGCTCCCTTGAACATGGAGTGTAGGGAAGGGGTATGTATACATGTGTGTACCCAGGTTTACTTTATGTTTTGAACATACACTAACATACAGACTCTCTTTGGGACTCTGGCCTCTGAAGAGCATGGAATCATTGACTGAAGTGGTCTCTGGGTCCCAGCCCTTGTTCTGTAGCAGATGACCACCTTCTGACTCAGGATGAGCGTTTGCCATTCCTACATTTAAAGGTCCCTGTGAACTGTAGCCCCGACCCCCGACCCCCCACCCTTGGGTCGCTGGTTTTCCAGGATGGATTCACATTCCAGGCAGGAAGCTCTTCCTTACACTGATGACCCCACTTCTGCAACTCCCTCCCACGTCCCTATTTCTAGTCCCCTGGAGAGATGGAGAACATAGTCAGCCCTCCATATAATGGTCCTTGGTGAAGACCAGGGTTAGGTTGCCCTTGAGATGCTCTTTTCCCAGCTGAACCACAACCTCCTTTACCTTCCCTGGGAGACTCCAGAGAGCCGCACAGGTATGTGGGAAGCAGCAGCAGGAAGAGGCGCCGGCAGCACCCCCTGCTGGAGAGCAGGAGAGGCAGCCCTACAGCCCGCGGAAATCTTGGGGCACACAGGCTGAGCCTCTGCAAGCAACCATAATCCTAACAGCAAGGTAATGTTTGTCTAGCCTTGACTCCTGGCCAGGCACCTCACAAGTGTTTCTTCATCTCCGTTCTCCGGGGCAGCAATGTGCACATCATAGTGGTGTCTACTTTACAGATGATGGACCGGAAGTTGTAGAAGCTACCTGGCTTTCCCAGGGTGCACCCTGGGGCTGAAATCTGCACCCAGCTCTGATTCCAAAATCAGGTCCCACAGCCAGGCAATTTAAAGCAATGATGAGCCATTGATGAGTTTGTTTCCCTCCGCACATTGACCATCCTGTATACTGAGCAACTTTTAGTAACAGAGGAATTATCAATACTAGAAATTTAAGCACAAAGAGAAAGAAGTCTAGAGTATGAAGAACGGCTGCTGTTGATGGATCTCTTCGGGAATGATGACTGGACTCAGTTAACATTTGCAATGCCCCTGCAGAGTACACATTGCAATCCCCATTGTAAAGATAAGGGAATCGAGGTTCCTATTGGTTAAGTGACTTGCCAAGTGGAAGCCCTCCCTTGATGACTCTGGAGCGTCTGGCTCCAAAGCTCTTAACCTCCATACACATTGACTCTAAAGATTAATTCAGGTGGAAATGTGTGGCCCAAGTCTCATTTCCTTCATCAGAGACCAGATGTCCCATACTCAGTTGATGAAGATTTGCTAATCATGCACTGGCCTTTTAAGCCATACACATTAATTTAAAAAAAAAAAAGGAATTATTAGGAATCAATGATGTTAGCTATACATAAAAGGAACAAGAGTAAACATATTTGTCAATCTCTGCCTCATCCTTGAAAGTCAAGATAACGAGTTTATAGTAAATTCAGGAAGCTTGTCATTTTACCTTGGTGTGTGTCACCTCACTGAGCTCTTTTCCTTCTAGGTTAAAATCGATGTAATAATAACATTACACCACACTAATAAATATGTCATATTATTGCCTAATAATAGTATAGAATGCCTCTGGCTTCGACTACTCCTCAGATTATTATGAAGGTCTGGGAAGCCACCTTGGTGAAAACGTGTTATAAGCTCNTTGGGGGCTCGTCCAGGATTCTCCAAGACCCCCAGTACCCCCGAACCGGAGGGTCATCCAGCTGGTAAGAATCTCTTTCTGTTAACTCTGGTCTCGAGACAAATCTGTATTAGGCGACCAAAGATGGTTAAGGCGGACTCACTGGGGGGCCACGGTCGCAGGAGACCTGGAAGACATTCCAGGCTCCTTCTGTATCGGAGGGGAAGAAATGTCCAATGGACTGCCCCTAACCTGTATTCTGTATTGATTCAGAGGGACAAGGCAGGTTGTGCCCAGGATCCAACCAAAAACCTTCATCCCAGTTTGTTTCTTTTCCGCGGCGCCGCCGACCTGGTTTCAGTTTCGTTTTCCCGCGCAGCGAACTTTGTTATCTGTCTCTCTATGTATATGTCTGTGCGCGGCAAACTTTGTTATCTGTCTCTCTGTGTGTGTCTGTGGCTGTCAGTTGTGTCCATTGCACTTTTATTACTGGGCGACTGAGACTGACGAAATGGGACAGACACCCTCTAAACCCCTGGACCTGTTGCTCACTCACTTCAAGGATATCAGAACTTGAGCGCACAATCTCTCCATGAAAATTGAAAAAAAGAAAAGAAAAGAAAAGAAAATTTCAGAATCTTTTCACCAAGTAGAACAGCAGGTCTCTCAGCCCTGCACGGGCCACCTGTACCAGGTTCCGTATATCGTTGTCTGGGCTAACTTAATGGATGATCCCCCTCCATGGCTTAAACATTTTTTACCTCCCCAGGTGCCGCCCTCCTCTGCATCGGCCCCCGTTTTAGTTACTTCTAAGAAACAGGCGTAACCCCGGAAGGACCCGACTCCACTGTCCTCCCATTTTCTGTTCCCAGGGGCTTGTTGCCAAGTTCCCACTCTGCATTCGCGAATGACCTGCTTGGACATAGTCTTATGTGTGCACGTAGGCTGTCTTGACGTTGTGTTTGCTACTTGGTCAGCACCCTGGCTCGTTTACAAGCTTAGGATGTTCCAGCTCAGAATGCATCCGGCGATTGGGGATGGTCAGCCTGGAATAGGCCCTTCATTGTCAGCCTGGAACAGGGCATTCATTTCCCCCTTTTTTTATTTCTTNGTTTTAGTTACTTCTAAGAAACAGGCGTAACCCCGGAAGGACCCGACTCCACTGTCCTCCCATTTTCTGTTCCCAGGGGCTTGTTGCCAAGTTCCCACTCTGCATTCGCGAATGACCTGCTTGGACACAGTCTTATGTGTGCACGTAGGCTGTCTTGACATTGTGTTTGCTACTTGGTCAGCACCCTGGCTCGTTTACAAGCTTAGGATGTTCCAGCTCAGAATGCATCCGGCGATTGGGGATGGTCAGCCTGGAATAGGCCCTTCATTGTCAGCCTGGAACAGGGCATTCATTTCCCCCTTTTTTTATTTCTTTAAAATAAAAAAGCACATAAATACTTGGTGGCTTTTTCATTGCTCGAAGTTTCTGTCTCCAGCAGCAAAAGACTGGCAAGATATCACGGCCAGCATTGCCAAAAGTAAAATAAAAGGGGTAAGTTTCTGGCCTGAATGTTGAACAATCCGTTCAGCTTCTTGTGTCATCCTCTTCAGCTGTCCCCAGGTGGGTGGTATTGCCATCTGTGTCCCGGTTGTAAAGCTCCGGCTCTGGCGATCCAACTGATGGAACTCCTTTGCCATCTCGTTAAAGTGTTGTCTCTTTGCCATGCCTCGGCTTTATCCAGCAGGATGGCATCCAATACTTTTCAGTATCTTGAGCAGACATACCCCTGGACAAGGAGCCGGCGCGGCGTGACCCCTGAGGGACCGGACTCTACTGTCCTGCCCCTGAGGGCCACGGGCCCCCCTGATGATCAGGGCAACCAGCCCCACCATTACTGGCCCTTCACCACAAGTAATCTGTACAATTAGAGTTCTCAAAACGCTCTGTTCTCGGAGAATCTCTGTGCCGTTATTAACCTATTAGAAACTGTTCTGTTCACCCATCAGCCCACCTGGGATGATTTCCAGCAGTTGTTGCAGATCCTGTTCACTACTGAGGAATGAGAACGCATCCAGAGTGAGGCCAGGAAATTAGTTCCTGGCTCCACTGGGGTCCTCACAACCGACCAGGCGCATATTGATGCTGGGTTTCCCCTGGCATGGCCAAATTGGGACTACAACTCAGCTGAAGGTAAGGAGAGTCTCTTAGTCTACCGCCAGACTCTATTGGCAGGTCTCAAGGCTGCGGCTCGCAAGCCTACAATGTCAGTCAGGGACCAGAGGAAAGCCCCGCAGCATTCCTTGAGAAAATAATAGAAACATTTTGCCAGTGCACCCCTATAGACCCAGAGGCCCCAGCAAACTTAGCTGCTGTGGCCATGGCTTTTATCAATCAGTCCACCCCCAACATTTGGAGAAAACTTCAGAAACTAGAACGTCTAGGGAAAAGAGCCTCCAAGATCTAGTGATCGTGGCAGAGAGGGTCTACAGCAACAGGGAAAGTGCAGAGGACAAGCAGGTAAGAGCTGAGAAGAGACAAACCCAGGGTCTAGCCAAGATCCTACTCGTGGCAACTGCAGAACCAGAGGACCGGAAAAGAGGCCTCAGGCAGTTTGCTTCAGGAAAAAAAAAAAAAGATAAGGAGAACTCCCAGCGGCTCGAGGGNCCCCTCTTAAACAAAAATCAATGCGCCTACTACAAAAAAAAAAAATTGGGCCAAAGAATGCCCCAAAAATAAATCTAAAACTCCCATTCTAGTAATGGGAGATGACAGTGACTAGGGAGACGCGGTTTGGTGCCCCTTCCCAAGCCCAGAGTAACCTTACAAATGAAAGGGAAATCTTCAGACTTCTTGGTCGATATGGGGGCCCAACATTCTGTGCTCCTACAGCCCGGGGGCCCACTGTCAGCCAAAAGATCATGGGTCCAAGGAGCAATGGGCGTCAAGCAATATCCATGGATTACATGAAAAACTGTGGATCTGGGTGTGGGTCAGGTATCCCACTCATTTATGGTCATCCCAGAATGCCCCTAACCCCTTCTAGGCCATAATTTATAGACAAAACGGGGGGCACAAATCCATCTCTCCCCTGAGGGAACAAAAATGTTGAGCCTCTGGTGCCGGCCTGTGGTCTACCTCTCCAAGAAACTGGACCCGGTGGCATCCGGTTGGCCACTATATTTCTGCATGATTGCGGCTATGGCAAATCATCAAAAAATTGCAAATAAATTGTCTATGGGGCAAGAGCTGGCTGTCACTACCCTTCATCCAATAGAGAGAGTTCTAAAGCAACCACCAGATTGATGGCTCAGAAATGCCCGCATGACCCATTATCAGACTCTGCTACTCAGCCCTACCAGAATTATTTTCCAGGCCCCGACCACCCTGAACATGGCTACATTACTGCCTGACCTGGACTTGGAGGCTCCCCTCCATGACTGTGCCGAGATCCTGGCCCATATTCATGCCACCCGTCTGGACCTGCAAGATGTCCTGTTGCCAGATGCGGAAATCACCTGGTACACAGATGGCAGTAGTTTCATACAATAAGGACTGAGGTATGCCAGGACCACGGTGGTATCCACCGAAAAAGTCATTTGGGTGGAACCCTTGTCAGCCGGTACCTCAGCACAGAAGGCCGAGCTAATTGCANTGATTGCGGCTATGGCAAATCATCAAAAAATTGCAAATAAATTGTCTATGGGGCAAGAGCTGGCTGTCACTACCCTTCATCCAATAGAGAGAGTTCTAAAGCAACCACCAGATTGATGGCTCAGAAATGCCCGCATGACCCATTATCAGACTCTGCTACTCAGCCCTACCAGAATTATTTTCCAGGCCCCGACCACCCTGAACATGGCTACATTACTGCCTGACCTGGACTTGGAGGCTCCCCTCCATGACTGTGCCGAGATCCTGGCCCATATTCATGCCACCCGTCTGGACCTGCAAGATGTCCTGTTGCCAGATGCGGAAATCACCTGGTACACAGATGGCAGTAGTTTCATACAATAAGGACTGAGGTATGCCAGGACCACGGTGGTATCCACCGAAAAAGTCATTTGGGTGGAACCCTTGTCAGCCGGTACCTCAGCACAGAAGGCCGAGCTAATTGCACTTACTAAAGCTTTAACTCTGGGGCAGAAGAGAAAACTAAATGTCTACACAAATAGTCGATACGCCTTCGCCACCGCTCAAATCCATGGGATAATTTATAGAGAAAGGGGGCTCCTCACGGCAGAAGGAAAAACTATTAAAAATAAAACAGGAGAGCCTAGCTCTCCTCAAGGCTTTATGGTTCCCCCCCCAAAACAAAACAAAACAAAACAAAAACAAACTAGCTATCATCCATTGTCCAGGCCATCAAAAGGACATAACTGAGATGGCCAGAGGCAACAATATGGCCGACCGGGCTGCTAAAGAAGCGGCCCTCAAAGACACCCCGGCCCTANCAACTCCAAAATTGAACAAATCGTCAGTAAATGCAGAGCCTGTCAACTGCCCAAAGCTACGCAGAGCCCCCATAATCTTGGAACACATCTAAGAGGAAGACACCCAGGAGCCTATTGGGAAACTGACTTTACTGAGGTAAAACCTGGCAGGTATGGCTACAGGTACTTACTGGTCTTTGTAGACACTTTTTCAGGATGGACTGAGGCATATCCCACCAAACACAAAACTGTACAGGTGGTGGCAAAGAAGCTGCTAGAAGACATCCTACCAAGGTGTGAATTTTCTCAGATGATAGGGTCAGATAATGGACCAGCTTTTGTGTCCAAGGTAAGTCAGAACCTAGCCACGACCTTGGAAATTAATTGGAAATTACATTGTGCATACAGACTCCAGAGTTCAGAACAGATAGAAAAAAATAAATAAATAAAACCCTAAAAGAGACCTTAATTAAATTGACCTTGGAGACTGGCAGAGACTGGGTGGCTCTCCTTCCCTCTGCACTCTATAGAGTGCACAACTCCTCCTACCAGATGAGATTAACTCCTTTTAAAAACATGTCTGGCCTGAATTACATGCTCTCTATCCAAATAGAATACATGATTATTAAACATAAGTTTGAGTTTTCAGCTTCCTATTGTAGAAAAAAAATAAGACTATTTGGACCTTTAAAAAAATGATTTAAAAATCCTAATGTAAACACCTCTCAATTGGTTACTAAGTCCTCACTTGGAGACTAAGGTTTCCTAAGTTAAAATTCTGCTAAGTGTACTTAAAACTGATAGAAAATAAGGAAAACAATCTTATATGTAGAAAACTGAGAAATACATAAAAAAGATATAAAAAATAGAAATACATTTTTGTTAAAAATAAAAAAAATAATTTTGTCCTAAATAAGACTGGTTGTTTAGAGAAAAAATGGTTTTGAGACAAAGTTTAAAGACAAAAAAATGTAAAAGGTCCATAAAGAAAAATCTTTGAAAAGATATTCTATGTGTGCTCAGGATAAACTAAAGTTGAAATAAATGGAATTTAAAAAGTACACTGGTATAAAGTTAAAACACTGCTTTTCTCTCTGGTCAAAACACAAAGTTTTCTTGGATTGTAAATCTGCTCTTGATAAGACAATGTAAATAAAGATTTTCTCCTTTTGCTGCCAAGAAAACCAAAGCTTTAGGTATCATCTTTATCAGGTCTTTAATTGCATAGTTAAAACTTCTCAATGTTAAAGGAGCTAGGTTTTTCTACATTCGCCTTTAAAATCTTTTATTGCCACTTTGGTTTAAAAAAAGGTTTTAAGATTTTTAATAATCTGTAATCCTATTTAGGATACACTTTATAACTTCCTAAAGTTTTAACAAACTTCCCAGGATTTAAATAGTAAAAAAGGGTCTTTTGGCCAATTAGGCCCTTTTATTTAAGATGCTAAGTTACTTGGAAAAACACTATGTACAACAGTCAACCTTAGGTTATATTGCATGAGTAAATANACACTGAATGGTCAAAGCTGTAATTGTAATTGGTGCTTATGTGATGATGCTACATGTACTGTAACACCCCCATCCCTTACTCCTTAAAAACCCTGTTCACTATTGTTCTTTGCTTCATCTTGCTGTCACGACACCGGTAGGCAGATGAGCCCCTGCTCGAGCTTGTAATAAAGACCCTTTTGTATTTGCATCGGTGTCGGCTCCTTGGAGGTCTCTGGGAACTCGCGAATCGGGCACAAGAGTGTGACAATGGGGATGGGTGATGACTGCCATTTGGAGACTTGTCACAGCCATTGGTTCACTGCTGTCACTCCCTGCAGATGGTCCTGGGCATCTGTGACACTGGGGCAGCTTTCTCTGGAATCGCAGCAGGGGCAGGACAGGAGAGCCCCGGACAGCAGCCAAGTTAACAAACAACCCGACAGATCGCGCGGCCCAGAGCAATTCTAAATCAGTAGCCCCTTGAAAGTAGTGTGCCTTCCTGTTGATAAATACCGCAGAGGCATTTTGGATAGTTTCTAGTGCCTCCACCCTTAGTCCAAATCAGATAATGAAATAACTTTTCCACTTGTGGCTTGGCCTTCTTTTTGTTTTTCGATTTCCTCGCTTTTACCTCTCCCACACTTTTCCTTCCACATGTTGGTCCATCTGTTCTAGGTAGGATGTGCCTGGTAGCCAGGGAACATGTTTGTTTCAGCTCTCTTGCACGCATGCCTGGAACCATGAGAGAATGTAGAAACAACCAAGCTCACAGTATACTGCTAGGATCACAAGTGACACTGTGGTCCACAAATGACCTATTGCAGGTGATGTCCGGCGTTGCAGGCTGCAGAGATGGGAACGGTTGGGAGCTGGACATGCACATACCTGCTACAGGGAGCCTTCATAGCCTTTGAGGCCAGAGAGACACGGTCACAATCTTGACCCACTGCAGACTAGCACTGTGATTTAGTTACTTGATTTCCTTCTTTCTGTATGATGAAACCAAGCTCTTCCAATTTCCAATGAGAAGAGAATTGAGACATCAAATGCAAAGTGCCTGGGGACAATTGGCTCTTGATGGAAGCTTCCCACCTCTGAACCCATTAGATGATGCTACTCTTGGACAAATGGACCTTGGTAGACATGTCTACTGTTTTATTCTTCTGGGGAGATAAATCGTGAATTGTCTCCATCCAGGTTGTTAGGGTACCTGCCACTATAAGAACACGTGGGAAGCCCTGAGTGCTCATGTTCACATAGACTTGCATGGCAGGCGTTGGCTTTGAGGGACATCTGAAGTGGTTTATTCAACTTTCCCACAAGCCTCCTCTATGACTAACGGGAAGTGACACACCTCATAGCCAGGGCTTGGCAGACACGGAAGGACAACTCTCAGAAGGTGTGTGAGTCTGGCTGCGAGCCAGGATGGTAAGAGCGTGACCGGCCAGATGGTGTGTGGCAGGGAGACTATAGGGTGCCTGCCTGACATCACGCACCAGAAAAAGGGCAGGTCGCCATTCTTCCAGCCATTAAGGGCTTTGCAGCACGTGTGAATCAGATCACCATCACCATTATTCCTTGTTTAATCCATGCTTCCTGATGTTCTAACACAAGGTTGTTCGGAGGGCAGGTTTTGTTTTCATTTTTTTGCTTGATATTTTTAAGAAGAGGACGTCTGTTTCAATCCCTGTTCCTTCCTCACACTCCTCACACTCGGGATGCACCACCCCCCGGGGAGTAATTTAATTCCAAGCACTAGCATCTGCGGAGTCTGAATCTGGGTGGGGGCGCCTGCCCTGCCTAACGCTCTGATCTGGGGATTGTAGCAGAGCAACCTGGGACAGCTTCACTTTGTGTTTTCCTCCCTGACTCTTCTCCAACACAAAGTTTTCGGCCCCCACCCCCACCAGGGTTTTTACCTTGCCATGTGATGCCTCATGAGAACCTAGGACCTGCACTCAGGGCCTCCTCCTCAGGGATGCACAAAGCTGGGAAGCAGTTGTTGCGGGGAGGACTCATTTTTCCTCTCCCTGTTGATTGCCAGTGTGTTCTTTTCAAGCCTCAATGCAAGGGGCACCTGGATGGCTTAGTGGGTTAAGCATTCAACTCTTGATTTTGACTCAGGTCATGATCTCTCAGTTTGTGGGTTCGAGCCCCACATCAGACTCTGGCTAAATGCAACAAAGCATCAATGGGCTCCATTGACTCTGATTTATGCCTACCTACGAGACTAGTGTGAGGCATAGGAAAACAGTATTTTGGGGTCTCTCTGGGAAGGACATGGCCAAACTTATAGTTCAGAATAATCAATCTGGCAGCAAATCAGAGAGAATGGATAAGGACTAAGCCAGGGAGCTCAAGACCCATTAAATGCTGGGCGTCTGGGTGGCTTAGTCAGTTAAGCATCCGACTTTCGCTTAGGTCATGATCTCGCAGTGCGTGGGTTCGAGCCCCGCGTCGGGCTCTGTGCTGACTGCCAGCTCAGAGCCTGAAGCCTGTTTTAGTCTGTGACTCCCTCTCTCTCTGACCCTCCCCTGCTCACGCTGTCTCTCTCTCTCTCCTAGAAATAAGTAAAACATTAAAAAAAAAAAAGACCCATTAAATGCTGTTACAATCATTCAGGCTACAAATCATGATAGCCTGAACTAAAGAACCTACAGCAGGAAGGAGAAGTGGATGGATTAGAGATATGCTTAGGAGGTAGGGTCACTGCAATTCTGTAGCTGAAAGGAAGTGGGAGGTGAAGGAACATGGAGGAGACAAGGTGCTGGAGTTAAGGATAGTGATATGTTTGCTAAGATATGGAACATTAGAGAGGGCACAGCTCCACGTGAGGACCTGTTTAGTCCATGATGGCTCTGAGACACCCAGGCAAAGATGAGAAGTACATGGTTGATAGTTTTGAAAGCACAGGAGAAGTTTGGGCTGGAGATTTGGGAGAACTTCTCCCATCAACAGGTGAGTGAGCACATGGTAAGAGTTAAAACCACCAAGAGAGAATATGCAATCTCTGAGCTAGGTGAAGAGAAGAAGAGAGATGAGCTAAAGAAAAGAGTGGAGTTGGGCCAGAAATAGAAATAATAAGTGACAAAATAACTGTTAATAGATATTAAGCAAAAAACAAAGGGACAGAAATAAATCCAGAGTTCAGGTTGCTAATAAAGAATGCCAAGGGAAAGTTCGTCAAGTAAACACAGTTTCTCTAAAACCAGCTTTATGATTATCTCCTGGGATTAATTGCCAGAGCTCTGTGTATATATACTTGTGGATATTTTAATAGAGTAACATTTGATGTATGTCTTATGCCTGAGACATGCCCTCTGTCAGCCTTGACTGGCTCCACAGCTCTTATACGCATTGGCAGCCACAGAAAGCCAAGAAGAGCGTGGTTGGGCTCACAGAACATGCCTTGAAAAGTTGACCTTATCTCAGTGACCCCTCCTCCCTGCCTCTCTACTCCCTCACTGGGACCACTCCGACCTCTCCGAGTCTTTCAGTGCTGGACCTCTATGGGCAACACCTGACATACAGGTGCACTTGGAGAGCTTGCAAGTGATCAGGGTGCACCTGGGAAAGTGACTAAGAGAGGATGCAAGGATACCTGGAGCCGGGATCTAAAAGGTTGCAAACAAAGTGTTGTAAGTATGAGAGAGACGTGACTCATATTTGTGTTTGGAAAGATCCTCCAGGTAGATCCAGTGGAGGATGAACCAGTAGGAGGAAATGGAGAGATGGACCCTTATCAGTACGAGGGGTATCGTCCAGTATGGGATAATAAGAGCCCATATTGGAAGAGCAGAAGTGACAGTGGATATGAGAATATGGATTCCAGACATATGTATGAGGTAGAATGACAGAATTGGTGCCCGATTAACTTGGGTGGTGAGGGTAACAGGCGTGTTGAGGGTGACTCCCTCTTTTCTTACTCGGGCCATTCACTGAACATTAATGCCTTATTTAAAACATGGAAAAATAGTGACTATCGTTTCTAATATTCTTATTTTCTCTCAGACAGGATCTTCTCTGATGCATGACCCTGTTTCATTCCTACCCTCTGTGGAAGTTGCCATGAGCATAGGCAGTCTCTGCAGCCAAAGCCCACACACAGCTCCTCTTCAATCCCACGCAGCCACAACAATGGGTCCTAAAACTCCCGACTTTGAAAACATTCACACATGCTTTACTGGAGGTGATGAATCCAATACAATGGGAAGCCAATGGAATGCCTTCTTTTTTTAAAAATAGTTTATTGTCAAGTTGGTTTCCATATAACACCCAGTGCTCAGTGGAATGCCTTCTACACTCTATATTCTTAAAAAAAAAAAATTCAGGTGTTCATACTCAGCAATGAAGTGCTTCTTGACTGACAACCTCATTGATTTCCCTGCCATAGACACCCTGGATGGCAATCTGGTCTGAGCAGCAAAAGATTATTACAAAATTCATGTTTTAGTACCTCTTCTTTGCCTGAGATAACATTCAAATAGATATATGAAATTTCATTATACCTTTGTTAGAAATTAGCTAATGAAGGATGTGAGAATGTGGAGGGAAAGGATTCTTGGCAGAGGGAACAACATATGCAAACACCTCTAGTCAGAGACATATGATGGAGGAACTGAAGGAAGTCTATTATGATGACAGTAAAAATAGTGAGGAGGTGAGGTAAGCAAGAATCTGGATATGTTATCCTAGAAACCATGTTGAGAATCCTGGATTTCACTGTGAGAGTCATGGGTTCCGAAAGGGTATTGAGCAAAGGGAGCGGGGACACAATCGGTATCAATGTTTAAAATATCACCCTGATTGCTGTCAGAATGGATTGGGAAACATGGCTGGCTCGGTTGTCTAGATCCACCTTCCCACTGAAAGCCCTCAAAAATGTTAGATAAATACAAACAGCTTCTTCTTAAAAAGGCATGAAAGATTTGACAAGATAATGAGAAATTACATAGCCAAACTAGGAGAAATCAAGATAAGCAGAACACTAGAGCGTCACTTGCCCTGGAGGCAATCTACCAACCTAGGTAAATTTGAGCCTTAATTCTCATGCCTTCAGAAGGCATGAGGGGCAGAATTTAACCCCCCAGAGCTTCACAGTATAAGCAGTTGTCTCTAATAAGCTCTTCTGGAAAGCAAAGCGGCAGGCAGCACTGAGATGATTTGGGAGATGCAGGCGCAAAGCAGCAAAAGTGAGGCAAGAAAAGATGTCCAGCAGAGCCAGGCAATACACTTCCCGGCTGGCTGCTGTCTCACAACCAGCTCGAGATGGACCCACCTGCTTACTCTGTATTGTGCTTAGGGATCCTGGAGGATACCTCTGGAGGAGTTACAAGAGTGACCCACACCATGAAGTCATCCAAGTAAAAGAGGAAGGAAGAGGAACTTAACCTGTGTGGCTCCTTCTCATCTTCCATTTCCCACTGGTCAAGTTTCATCCCACCGGCAAGTAACATCCTGCCCTTCTGAGCTGCACCATCTGGCCCTCAGAGGCCAACCAGGAACCAGATCCTAAATTCAACAAAGGGGACAGCTCCGCATGGGTAGAACACCAGCCAAGATAGAAGAAAAAGGAGATGAGATTGCGAGAAAGTGCACGTGGTCTTTGTCCAGTGCTGGAGCCTAATAGAAGATTCCTCGTCCCATAAACCCGAGGACACAAAATGCTGCATTATTAGTACAAGGAGAACCAACATCGCCCGCACTACACCACACTCCCCCCCTCCTAAAGACTGGAGGGAAAGTATCCTTGGCACAGTGTAAATCAGAATTTCTTTAAGAAAAAAAAAGTTTTAAAGGCCCTGGGAAGTTGTAGCTGTAAGCAGTCTTTCTCATGTGTTTGCAGCCCAAAATCATATCATATGTGTTATCTCCACACCCTCAAGCTATGAATTTAAAGTGGTTTTAGATTAGTGAAGCCTTTTGGCATCTGACAAAGCAAATGCGAACCTTTTTTTGAAGGAGATACCTTCATTTTAACTCTCCGAGGATTCTAAACATTATTTTCCATAGAACTGAGAAGCTTACAGTAATGAATAACAATGTACCATGAGTGTGAACCAGCAAAAAGAGATGCAGGAAGACTTCATATATTAGAATTATTGTGGGAGCGCCTGGGTGGCTCTGTCAGGTGAGCATCTGACTCTTGATCTCAGCTCAGATCTTGATCTCAGGGTTGTGAGTTTAAGCCTCACATTGGGCTCCATTCTGGGTGTGGAGCCTACTTAAAAAACAAACAATCATTGTATGCGAACTGTATAAACTCTAAAACAATCACATTTAACACAGTGAAATATGAGCTTTAAAATATATGCAGGGAATAGAAAAAAAAAACCTTTAAGAAACTTAACAGGTCTAAAAAGATAACTTCTAGAAAAAGTTTAACAATTAAAAGAAAAAATGTAATGAGTCTATATAAAAACACAGTAAACCCAGATAAAGAGACAATGTATACCGAAAGACAGCTAGAATAAATTAACCAGAATGCAGCACAAAAAATCCTTAAGACACTTAAAAAATAAGAATCTATAAGATATGGAAGAGAGAGTGAGAAGATCTAATATACATCAAGTCAGAATTCCAGAGGGAGAGGGGAGGACAATGAGGCAAAAGAAACAGCTCATAAAAAATAACATCTGAGAAATTTCCAGGACAGATAAAAGACAGCAGTTTATGAACTCAAATATCCCAATTAATTCTAGGCCTGACAAAGAAAAAGAAAGCCAGTCTTGGACAATTCTTCATGAAAGTGCAGAATCCCAAAATACAATGGGTTTGAAAAGCAGCCAGAAACAAACAAACACAAAAGCATTATCTTCAAAGGAATGGTAGACTCATCCCTGATTTATTAATGACTTCTCAACCATCACAATGAAAGCTAGAAAACAGTGAAATTATAGCTTCCTCGTGTTGAAAGGAAAAACCAACCGTCTTATAATGTTACGTAACAAATACATTGTTCAAAAAATAAGGACAAAGTAAAGAGAGATAAACAAAAACTCACAATTGGCCACCCACGCACACTCACTAAAGAAAATGAGAAAAGATGTACCCAGGATAGAAGGTCTGAAATATAAGAGACAATGATAAGCAAATGAAATGGCAAATACGTTGGGTGATGAACAAAGGATGAGGCTGAGAGGAGAGAGGGAGGGACGTATTTGTCAGGAAATCAGAGTCGGATCTTGGAACAGGAAATGGAGAATGGAGGAGGGCCCAGGCCGTGAAGGCGTCTACAGAGGTCAGTTGGCCAACTGACCAGAGCAAACCCCAAGGAAGGTAATGAATCAACTGAAGAAAAGAAGTTCCTTTTCAAGTGAGGACCTTTTTTTTTTTTAAAGTAGATTCCTATAATTTGTTTCCCTCTCTCTCTTTTTTTTTTTTTGCAAACAATTCTGTCACGCTTCATAGAATTTCTCTAGCCATTCTGCTACAGAGGAGAGGGGCCAAGGTACTTGGGTGTGGGATGTGGGAGGAGAAATTGGCTGAAATGTCTACAGAATTGGCTTCGTTTCCTCTGTCCTTGTATGAGCAAAAAATCATGTCTTTGTGGGACTGCGTTCGTCAGCCATGGCACAGCCCACAGCTGGAAGCCTGCTGACAGAGGACTAAAGAAGCTCATGACTGGTCTTGCACCACCAGCGAGGAGGGCGGGAGAAAGCGCCAGGCTTTTGTCAGCCTTTGTGCAAAATGGTTGTTGTTGGCAACATCCCAGCCCCGTACCCACATTTTATTTGTTTCAGCTCATACTTGGGAGGTCAGTGAAGGGCACAAGGAAAGCAGAGAATTTGCATGTACTGAACAAACCTGTTGGCTTGTCCTTGGACCAGCTTCCAGCTACTTCTCTGCAGGTGGAGTTGAGTTATTGGAAGGTGTTCAGTTTTGATGGGGTGGGCGCCCAAAGGAGGATGGCCCTATCCCAGACTCTTGCAGTGCCTTGATTTCAAATGACGCTGCCTCCAGCCCACAGGTCTCTTAAATCTGTCAGAAAAAAAATGGCCCCTTGTAAATGATTTTTTTCAGGGACAGGGAGGATAAGGAACCAAAGGAGCACAGGAGGGATGGAGTGGGGGGAGTAAACATGTGAATAAACAGGAGAAGAGAGGCGAGTCACCTTCAGGAGAAGCTTAGATTAAATTAGGTGGGAAAGCCAGAGGGGAATTGTTTGAGTAGAGGCAACAACTCTGGAAAGGTAGAGTAAGAAAGGGCAACAAGCTTAGTCAGGCAAAGGAGTTAATTCCTCCCGGACTGGGTGTTTGCCACGAGCATTAATTCTAAATCAGAAAGGTGGGGGTGGGGAGCAGCAAAATGGGTGAAGGGGGTCATAAAGTCCAAACTTCCAGTTATAAAATGATTAAGTCATAGGGATGTAAAAACCACCGCGGTGATGGTGTAGTTAATAAGACTGTGTCATATATTTGACAGTTGCCAAGAACGCAAATCTTGGAAGTTCTCATCACAAGAAAAAAACATTTTGTTAACTATATGATGGGTGTTAACTAGACTTACCGCGTTGATCATTTGCATTGTATACAAATAGCAAATTATTACGTTGTGCACCTGAAATTAATATATTGTTGTATATCAACTGTATTTCAATTTTTAAAAAGGAGGAAAAAGAATTCTTCTTAAAATACATATGAAGGGACAACATTAATCAAAATCATTCTATTGATAAGCATTTGCCCACAAAAGGTATTAGCTCTTAACACACATACACAAAGAGGTAACTAGTTGTGTTATGTATCCTATATGCTAAGTTTACAATGTAAATTTTTTACATAAACTGTGATAATGCTCACTTTGAGAGGGGGAAGTATCCCCTGGTGAATAAAGAAAGTACATCAGTGATTCAGTATTTTTTATTAAATGGTCAAAAATTAAGTGGCTTCATAAAGGTGCACATGAAAACTAAAATTATGTGTTTACATTAACTGCATCTGTAACCAATTTGGTTTTTTTTAAGTTTATTTATTTATTTTGAGAGAGAGGGGAAAAAAAGAGAGCATGAGCAGGGAAGGGGAGAGACAGAGAAAGAGGGAGAGAGAGAATCTGTCAGTACAGAGTGGGATACAGGGTTCCATTTCACAAACTCATGAGATCATGACCTGAGCCAACATCAAGAGTCAAGCACTTAACAGACTAAGCCACCCAGATGCCTCCCAAGGTTTTGAAATAAATATAAGGAAATTGAAAAAAAAAGAAAGAAAGAAAGAAAGAAAGAAAGAAAGAAAGAAAGAAAGAAAAGGCAACTGCCCTGGGGAAGGGGGAGAGTTCTTTGCTTATGGTAACGGTATCATAAGTTCATTTAATTTCTGTCTCAGAGTGCCTGGGTGGCCCTGACAGTTAAGCATCCAACCCTTGGTTTCAATTCAGGTCATGATCTCATGGTTCGTGAGTTCGAACCCCATATTGGGCTCTGCAATGACAGTGAGGAGCCTACTTGGGATTCTCTCTCTCTTTCTTTCTCTTTCTCTCTCTCCCTCTGCCCCTCCCGACTCTCTAAATAAATAACAAATAAATAAATAAATGCTTTAAAAAGAAAAGGAAATTTCTGTCTCATCTTCCCAACTGCCTGAGCTCAGACACTGTAACTGCCTTAAAGTCTTCTAGAAGCTCCTTGAGTGCCTACACTCCTTACCATGGAACACACTCAAACATTCAAATTTGTTTTAAGACTCTTCCTTAAAGCCTCCTGAAAGAAAGTGCCCTATGCAAGAGAAAGCAATGTGATGAATTAGTATTTTTATTTTAATCTTTTTGTTCTGTATTGCTAAGAAGGATTTCTTCATTTTAGAAGCAGAACCATTTGGGTACATTGAATAAAAATGGCAAATGGCCTTTCTTGGAATCCCTGGTCGATGGAATTTGAGCTAACACATTATGAAACTAAACTTATCTGAATTTTGAAGACTGCCTGTGAGGATGGCTATCAAGACCATAATGTCAGTTAAAAGAAAACAAGCCTGTATTTCTTGGGCTTTCTTCCAGTAAAACTACAATCAATTTGAAGAAAAGGGTTGTAAAAGGAAAAAGAGAAGTCTAGGTTGACATTGCACCAGGATACACAGCCAGGATCCTTGAACACTGAGGTTAAGACCCACGAAAAACAATAGGCTACCTTTGAAATCCTTCTCTTAGTTGTTTTTCTCGGATCACAGATGCTATTATGACCGAACACCTTGTGGTTAGGTCAAACAAGGCTCTAAATTCAATAAAAAGGGCAAAGCTGTAAGTTTGTTTCCTTGAGATATTTCTTGGATCACTTTTTTTCTTTCAGTTTTATTGAGATAGAATTGATGTACAGCACAGTGTGTGTTGAAGTTGTACAGCAACTTTGTACATATATTACAAAGTGAGCACTTCAATAAATTTGGTTTATGTCCATCTTCTCATAAATATAAAAGCAGAAAAGAGAGGAGAGAAAAGGAGAGGAGAGGAAAGGAAAAAGAAGAAAAGGGAAGGAAAGGGTTTTCCTTGTGATGAGAACTTTTAGGAATTAACTCTTAGCAACTTTCAACTATACCATACAGCAGTGTTAACTACAGTCACCATGCTGTACATTATTTCCCCAGAGTTTATTAATCCTATAGTGGGAAGTTTGTCACTTTTGACCCCTTTGGATCATGATCTCATGGTTCAAGGGTTCAAGCCCCATGTCAGGCTCCATGTTGACAGCTTGCTCAGGGCCTGGAGCCTGCTTTGGAGGCTATGTCTCCCTCTCTCTTTGTGCCTCCCCTGCTGGTGCACAAGCGCTCTCTCTCTTTCTCTCTCTCTCAAAACTAAACGTTTTTCAATGGAATCTGTACACCTAACAAGGGACTCAAACTCATGACCCAGAGATCAAGAATCACAAGCTCCACCAACTAAGCCAGCCAGGAGCCTCTGTCCAGTTTTTTAAATGTTTATTCTGAGCCACTAAACATTTTTTTAATAAAAAATAATGAAATTTAAAAAAGGAGAATACAGGAATGCTCTCTGTAAATGGTAGTTCTAATGCAATTGTTAGTGTTTGTTACACAGCATCTGCATATGTGTGTGCTGACTTGAACATGGGCCCTGAGGGGTATGTGGGTTCATTCTAAAGGGAGTTTTGCAGGCAACTTTTATACATATCCTGGTGTCAGGTCCCAGGTGGCACAGTCCTATTTAACTCGACCACTGGCCAGGGGCCACTCCCAAGGGCATGCAGGTTGACCTTTAACAGCTGGACCCAGCCACTGACCTTGCCCAGAGCTTGGGTGAGGTGAGTGTCTGTGCTTACCCTGGCCCTCCTTTGGAAGGAGAGGGTTTATATGTGTGACCCATGCACCGTCATTGGCCACCATTATGCCAGAAGAATGCCAAAGACTTAGGCCTTTAAAAAGCACATGTTACAATGGAAAAGGCTGTGGCACTGAGGACATTCTCTTGCCCAGTCCTTCCCACACCATGGAGATGCTGAATAAGAAGATTATATAAATGTTTTCCAAGTTCAAATTGGATTTGAGGCCCCATGGGACTCTTTCACCAAGTGCAGTCCGCCCTCTTCTCACCATTTCATGGTGTCAGTCTTTCTCAGCAACTCAAGTAAACACCAGCATGTCATCCTAAGGGGAGTTGCTCAAAAATTTTATTAGTTTGGATGAATTCTTCCCTTTTTTTTTTTCAGTTGTTCAAAAATTTAATACACACTCTGTGTCCCAGTTTAGTCTTTGCATTTTTCCATCGGGCAAGGACAGAGAGCAGCCATGCTTCATTTGGAAAATCTGGTTTCCAATGATTCAAACACTAGGGAGGAACATCGGAAGTCTGAGGTCCAGGGACTCTGCAGTGCACTTTCCAGGCCAGCTGGACAAGTCCCCTCGGGCCTCTAAGACTCAGTCCCCTGATCTGTAAAATGGAATCAGAATGATATTCTAGCTTCACTCCTACAGAGTATGTGAAACATAGATTTAGAAAATTATCTTTCATAAGAGGTTTAGATGCCATGGAGGGTGAGACTGCAGAAATGCAGTCGATTGTCTTTATTTCTTCTGAGAAATCTGGCAGGTTCGAAGACAGCTTAGTCCTTAGCCAAGTCCTGTAAGGTAGATATATAAACAAAAGCGTTGCTCAGTACATAAGCACCAGCTTGATTTTTATCATGAAATCGCAGAAGATGCTCTGGCGCCACGGAAGAGAGATGGGGGCGGTGCTTGCCATGTCCTATCATTCCTCCTGAAACTTAAGGGCTGGGAGGAAGTCCCACTGACCTAAAGCAAGAATAACCTCATTCTCTATTTCTCTATGACTGTTTATATTTTGGGTTTCAGTTTTCCTGCCAGTTTCCTGTTGGTCACCTTCTTGCTCCACATACCTGCTTTTTCAGTCTCTTTCATGGGATCCCCTTCCACACGGTATCTATCATCGTTTCAGTACCACCTTCGGTTAACTGGTATCTTTTGAGTGTTAATGCAACCTTGTCTTGCACAGAGATCAAGGGAAATGGAATGTGGTGTTAAAACAGCCATTTGGGATAGAGTCATAAATTGTAAAGCTGGAGGGCCAGCAGACCAGCAATTTAAGACCCTAAGTGACACAGAGAGTGAGTAGTAGATCTCAGAGCACTCCCATGGTCTTTGATGCCCCCTCGAGGCTCTTGCTGTTCCCCCAGGCTGCTATCTGCATTGATCAGAAGTGATATCCTGGCTCTTGTCCACGTTGTGCTATGGTCTTGTGATTTATTCATCTGAATGACCAAATCTGTATTTCTCATACTATGTTCGGCCTTTGTCCACAATCTCTGCTCACAGCTCCCCAGAACCATTGGAATTTCCTGAGTGCTAAGAGCGATAAAGGTGTCTTCTGTTATACTGATGAGACGGCTTTTAGAAAGTACCTAAGGATGGAGGTTGGTTGCCAATGCAGCCAAAAGAAGCTTAGAACTTTCAGTCCCAGCGGGACCTCTGGGGAGGGGAGAGAGGCTTAAGGTTGAATTAACCAATGGCCAAGTCAACCAAGACTATGTAATGAAGCCTTCATACAAACCCAAGAGGACAGCTTTTTGGTCTTCTTTCTGGAGACTTTTCACTCTTGGAAAACAGAATGCTTCCATGAGTCACAGACCCAGGCTCCAAGCTCTTTGACCACAGGAGCTCCTTTGTTTGGGATCCAACTGGCTGTAGATCTGTGTCCTTTATCATATCCTTTAGTGAACTGGTAAACATAAATAAGTGTTTTCCTGAGTTTTGTGAACTATTCTAGCAAACTAATGGAACCTGATAAGGAGGTCGTTGGAGCCTTCACTCTGTAGCCATCAGAAGCAGTCAATAGCATAGGTGACAGCCTGGGGCCTGAGACCAGTGTCCAAGCAGGGGGGTAGGGGGCAGTTTTATAGGATTGAGCCCTTAACCTGTTGGACCTGACCTGGGTAGATAGTCTCAGAATTGAGTTGAATTCTTGGACACCCTGGTGGAGTCTGAAAATTCCTTGGTGTTATATCTGAGGAACCCTCCCTCCATGTTCAAATTGGGTTCAGAAACTCCAAAAGATGTGCAAGATCTGCCAGTCTGAGGAGGAGCTGGGTTGAGAATTCACTGTGCAAACAAGAGAAGAGCAGGGAACACTTCAGCATGAATGAGAAATTCAGACCTGAGCCAGACCGGGTCCTGCTAATGCCAGACAGGGGGCCATGCCATATGTGGCAGCAGGGGTGGGCGATGTTGGTAACTGCACGTTGCATGAACAAGGACTATCACTTCAGAGTGCTGCCCGCAACATCCACTGACCAGCAGACGTGTTCTTCAACTGCGTGAGCAAGAGAACACACTGCCGAGTTGCAACGTGCTCACCTCCATCCTTCACACACATGAGATCCTTCCTTCCGTTCTGCCTTTATTTAGTAAACCACACACATACTTCAAGACTCACTCACTTCCATCCCTTTGATGCAGCTCAAATGGGCACATTTACCTGGTCCAACTACTTCCCTTACCCTCTGCACTTGGATCTGTATACTATATCTTTTTACTATTTCGAATACTTCCATTGTAAGTACTCCTGTTACAAACTTTGTCCTTTTGAACTTGCATCATGGCTCTGTTATGCACGTGCCTCCCTTTTGCTTTGCAAGCAGACACACGAAGCCAGAAAAATACAAGTTTGCAGTCAGTTTGAATCAGGGCTTTGCCACGTTGTCCTTGAGCAAAATTATACAAGTTGTCACTTTCCCTCCGATCCAGCTTCCTTATCCATCAAACCTGGGTAATACCACTGGCAAAGAATGGTGTGGGGATTAAAGTAGATGGCTCCTGTGTGGAATCCATGGAGGAGGCATTACTGGAATTCCATCCAGATCCCACAGGCAGCACAGTGATGGTGTGGCCTTGGGGGTGTAAGACAACAGAGTTCCAGGATAACAAGGCAGAGCTCTCCCCTGACTGTGAGTTGCTAGAGCTGCTTATGTGATACCAGACCTCCATGGCTGATCCAGGGGACTGATTCTTACTAGCTAACCAATGGAGCCAAACTTTTGTCCTGACAATCACATGATAGGAATTAGGTGGCTGAGCTATGACAATGTAATGAGATCCACTCACAACAGGACCAGTCTCTGGGACCTCCTAACAGAGCTGAAGAGCACGCACATGGTGGCTTCCTTGGCTCAAGTTAGGGGCTGGTGGCTCTGTCAAGACATGTCTGTGGGCAAAGGCCTGATAAAGCCAGTACCAGGTTGAAATGTCCCAGCATGAAAAACAGCCTGAAGGGGCTTCCAGCTCATCAGCGGGGCCACTCTGAGGCCACCTGGGAATCAGGGTCCCTGCAGATCTGAAATCTTAATACACATGCAGATGTGTACACAGCATGTTTATCTTTGCCATCATGCTTTGCATAGTCTACAGAGAACGTAACTTCAAGCCCTCGCATGGGCTGAGCAGTGGTAGAGGAAACAGCCAGTTGCCTTTGGGTTGAGACTCTAGGATTTAAAAATCCAAACCAGGAAACCTGAAAAATGGGAGGATTTGTATAAAAATAATTGAAGTGAATCACTTTCATTCTCGATGTAGGTCCTGTAGAGAGTTTTTTTAAATATATATATATAAATATATTTAAATAAANAGCACAGAGCCCGACGTGGGGCTCGAACCCATGAACCATGAGATCATGACCTGAGCCGAAGCCAGATGCTCAATCAGCTGAGCCAACCAGGCACCCCTCGATGTAGGTCCTGTAAAATTCTTGGGGAAAGTATAGTCTAAGCCACATTGCAGCCACATATATATCTCACAAAGAATCTAAACTTTCTAGAGGTTTTCAAGTGGTCCCTTGATGTTTGGGCCCCTGTGTGGCTCCACGTGTTTACACAAGTGTGACCATGATAAAGGCAGGGTGTCTGTTTTCCTGACATTCCTGTGAAACTGAGTATGTGACAGAATGTCAGGAACAGGGCGGCCGTCAACGGCAGCTGTGTGATGCCCCCTCCCCCCCCGCCCCGCCCTTGACCTAAGTAAGGATGGCTGGACTTTCCATGCCCTGAGATGACACTGAGGCAGTGCCAGGCTGCAAGGGTGTGACAAACACATGCATCTGGAAGGGAAGACATGTGCCAATATGACGAGGTTTTATAAACCCCCACAGACACTAGGGCCCTCCAGTTTAGTCCTAGGCACAAGTGTATAATTACCCGTTCCTATCTAGAAAGGCACTAAATGCCTTTCACAGAGCTTAGATGAATCTAAATAAGATGCATCTGACGGAAAAGGAAAACAAATTGTAACATGGGAGACAAATACAATGACCGTGTGGAAGTTTTACTTGAATCCTGCCTCTAACCTGTTTGGGACTCTTTCTTTCCCAGGGACTCCCCTGTCCAGCAGCCCCGGCAATGCTCTTGAGCCCTCACAGTGTGGAGGAAGTGCTTTTGGGGCCAGAGTGAAAGCCTTTGGCCAAGTCCAGGTTGGGAGTGAAACGCTACAGTTTCTAGCCTTCCTAGCCATTCGAAGTTGAATTTCAAGTCAATGCCTGTCTTCTTTATTAATCCTGGTATTCACACCCTTGGATCCAGTTTGGGCTTCCACTCAATTGTTAGCATTTTCCCTCCTTCCTGAGCACGCATAACACCTCAGGCAGAGCAGGTCATTCGAGCATGGCTGTGCCCAGAGTGCCAACACTATCTTCCTGCCTGGAAAACTCCGCGAGTGTGTTAATAACAGGTTTATCTCTGGTATGATGTTGCCTATGTCTTTCAGTACCACATAGTGATAGTCACAAAGAGAATTGCTATCCTCTGGTTTGGGAGAACCTTTCAATCAAGAGACCAAGATGTTCTCTCATTTGTCCTTAAGTAATCTGCCCTTCCAGTGTCTGGCTGGCCTTCTACTTCGACCCAGAGCACTAGAGAAACATATTCACAAAAACCTTTGTTGGCCTTCCTTCAGATGAATGGTTTCTGTATTAAAAATCTTCCCTTTCAGAGCACCTGGGTGGCTCTGTTGGTTAAGTATCTGACTCTTGGCTTCTGCTCAGGTTGTTTTCACAGTTCATGGGATCAAGCCCCACGTTGGGTTCCACACTGACAGTGCGGGGCCTGCTTGGGATTCTCTCTCTCCCTCTCTCTGTCCCTTCCCCACTTTTTAAAAAAGATTTTTTTAAACATTGATTCATATGTGTTTAGAGATAGAGTGCGAGTGGGGGAGGACAGAGAGAGAGGGAGACACAGAATCCAAAGTAGCCTCCAGGCTGTCAGCACAGGGCCTGACAGGGGGCTCGAACCCACAAGTGGTGAGATCATGACCTGAGCCCAAGTCGGATGCTTCACCAACTGAGCCACCCAGGCAACCTCCTTCTCCACTTCTGTGCACACGCTCTCTCTGTTCCCTTTGGGTTCCATTTAACAAACATGTTCTGAAGATGGAGGTTGGAAAGAGAATAGGGGAGGGAAGATGTACCAGGGAAGATGAACTCTACGAGATTTCCTGAAGAAGTGACTACATTCTCAGCATAGAGCTCCATGAATCTCCTCTACTTCCATGGCTGTTCGAGCTCCAGCATCTAGAATAGTGACTGGTACAGGTAGAGAGTACCCTCAGTAAACACCTACCGAATGAGTGAATGACCACTCAGCCATTAGAGATTCAGACAAACCAACCCAGCATGGAACAAATCATGTTGCCTGAGGCAGTTCATCCAGTGGTAACTAAGCTTGGGAAACCATCAACATTCCCCAGGAGCAGAATCTGCATCAACTGTACCAGAATCTGCATTTTCATAAAGCCCCACACAGGGTTCTTAGGCCAGCATGGCAAAGACTAGTCTTTAGGAATCACACATATAAATTCTAACAATGCTGGCCCATAGCTGCTGTTTTTCCTTCTCCCCACTTCTAAAAGCCACATGCACACATGTGCCCACCCTGAAGAATTCAAGACTAACAGACCCACAAATGGCTACACAGAGATAGTTCTGCATTGTAATAAAGGTATTACAGTGAGGGGTCTGGTGGGAATAAATCTGGAAGCATTAGCGTTAGAGACCAGGCTTCTGGGGGGACTCAGACTTGCTGGTTTGGGAAGAAACAGTATCTCAAGCTAATCCTTTAAAAGAGCACATCAAGTTAAACCCAAGGACTGAGGGGAGGGCCATCTGTGTGGAAGAGATCAAAGGATTCCACTGGCCAACGCCTACATTTGGAGCCAGAGAGCGAGGCCCAGGGCGTGTTGGCTGGGCGGCTAGCCACAGGGAGGAGGCACCGTCTCCCACGAGGGAGTGGGGACCACCCACTGGAAGAAGGCCGCCCCTGCCAAGCCCACTGAGGAGGTGACTCCTGCCAGGAGGGGGCGCCTGCTCTTCCACAGCGGGCACACGGAAATGGTTCGGGGACAACATCAGGGAGAGACGCATTGGCGAGAAGATGTGGCTGTTCAGCCAGAGACGGCAAGGGGACACGTGGCTCTGTGTTAACGGTTCTGATTATAATCACGACCGGCAATCGGGTAAGCGTGAGGCAGAAACTGCCCTTCGGATCTCAAGGTCTTGGCCCCTCTCCTCGTCTCACTGCCAAGCTCCTCTGAGAGTCGCACCCCACCCCGGGAGATTGAAAAGCACCCAGATCTTGGTGTCATTTTTGCCTCCGAGTAAAACTTCAAGCTGGCTCTTAATCATTATTCCATTTCAGAGAAGTCGTTCTTTGCAAGAGGGTTTCGTTGCCCTTATTGTTCTTTCATTATCATGATGGCACAAAGGCACAATCTTCAAGCCCACGGAGGAAGCGAATTCATCTTGCTTCTCCCCTCTCTCCTCGAGTCCCGATGCTTTTGGTCTTGACTGTTCCCCTTGTGCTTCCCCCACCAGGCTCCTCTCATTCCTCCCCCCAGATGGGAACCGGGGAGATCCTCGGAGGGTCACTGGAGTGCAGACAGCAGGAGATGGCCCTGCCACGCCTCATATGTACAGTCTTCCTCTCCCATCTTGGTCCTTTCTACAGGGGACACTTGTGAAACCAAGTCATCACTAGCAGATGCAGAAACTAAGCCTGCATTTGGGGCTTGTTAGCACGCACCTTGTCAGAGCACTGCGCAGTGCAAGGAAGCCGCTTCCCTTGCTGCCCTCGGCTTGCTCAGGTGCTGAGGCCCCTCTGATGCTTCTTCTGTGTTCTTCCTCCCTGTCTCCTGCTGCCCCTTGTCATCCGCCATAGTTGCAGCTCCACACGTTCCCTCCTTCTGGGGTCATTTCCTCTGGAGAGGCTTTCTTTTGTCTGGGGCTTGCTTCTCTTTCCTTTTTCCCATTTCTCATTATTATCTTCCAAGGGTTTTCATTGGCCTTGGCAATGTAGATCTTCTTTTATATTTATTTTTGAGACAGAGAGAGACAGAGCACAAGTGGGGAAGGGTCAGAGAGAGAGGGAGACACAGAATCTGAAATAGGCTCCAGGCTCTGAGCTGTCAGCACAGAACCCGATGCGGGGCTTGAACTCATGAACTATGAGATCATGACCTGCACCAAAGCTGGACGCTTAACCGACTGAGCCACCCAGGTGCTCCTGGTTTCTAACTATTTATTTTGTCTTTTCGAAGTCTCCCTACTAAGGTTTCGAGCACACATAGAGTCCTCTTCCTGTCCACGGTGGGTGGGCACGTGGCTTCTAATTGGGAGATCCTCTTCTGCCATTTCACATGGGCCTCACCAGTTCCTGCAAGAAACGCCCTAATCTGAGCATACGGCACAGTCTTGCGATTTCATGTAACTACGAGATTTCACAGGCTGCCATCACTTACCGCCAGTGTTTACAAGAATGGGGCTCTAACGCCAGCCACACGTATAATTAGCACTGTCACCCAGTAAAAACACATCAGACTTTCCAAGGCCTCAGTTTACTTCTCTGTGCAGTGACTGAGGCTGCATACAATCATGGCTCAGCCCCCTGACTATTTAAAACTGCACAAATTCTAAGTTTCCTGCTGCAAAAATAGTATCTTCTCCAGATAACTCTTCTTCTGGGGATGCGTGCATTTTCTCGTTTCCATCCTTACACAGCTCAACAACTCACCCCATGGCCATACCACTTTGTGAGATTCTTTGTTGTATTACCAACTCTTTCTTCTAGCCCTTACGTAACACACTGTGCTTGTGTTGACTCTGACTTAGACGAGGGAGAAGAATGCATAGAACCCACTGAAAGGCCCTTTATGAGATGTGCCAGCTTCAAGGAGCAGCTGAGGTGGCTTCAGAAGGAAAAGGGAGGCCACGAAGTTCTGCTCGTGCAGACCCTTGTTTCCTCAACTTTGTTCAAATGAGGGGGGACATATTTGCAGTGCTCTGAGCTCTTCCAAAGTGTGTTAGTCAGTAGCCCTAAAGAGTATCTTAAGTCAGGGGCACCTGAGTGGCTCAGTGGGTTAAGTGTTCGGCCCTGGAATTCGGCTCAGGTCATGATCTGACGGTTTGTGGGTTCATGTCCTGACTCTGGGCTCTTTACTGACAGTGCGGAGCCTGCTTGGGATTCTCTCTCTCTCTCTCTCTCTCTCTCCCTCTCTCTCTCTCTCTACCTCTCCTCTGCTCTCTCTCTCTTTCAAACTAAATAAACAAACTTAAGAAAAAAGAGTATCTTAAGCCAGATTGACTAAATTAACCACTGAAGCAAGCAATCTGACTAGTGATTCTCATATTAATTTCACAAATAGAGACTCTCAAAAGGCATCTGCTGCTTTCCCATGTATCCTTGAGTTTAATCGTCATGATAATTGTACAGAGGACTTCGGCGAGTTAGATCATTCCCCACTTCACAGAGGAAGAAACTAAAGGCCAGAACGAGTGACAGGGTCTGCAGAGTAGCCCCTCTGTGAGTGGGCAGGAGAATCTTCTAGATCTGGCTGACACCGAACTGCAGCTGAACAAATCAGCCTACTTTTTTTTTTCCTTTGTCCTAACAAGCACAGGGGTGATGGAAATGTTCTACGTCTTCATTAGACCGGTGGTCACACAGGTACATTCAACTGTCAGAATTCGCCATTCAAGACAGTTTTGATCTGTATGTAAATTATACTTACTGCATTCGAATTGTCCTTCGATGTGAAATGTTGATAGTCTTTTAAAAAGATAATTGGTCAAACGACTGCACAAATGCCACACAGACTCCTTCCGTTAGGCTCCCTGATGCCCCCAGCCAGCTCTAAGCCTCTTTCTATCGCTGCATTTGCATTTGGTACTGAAATTTGGTCTCCCCATAAATCTGAGTTCTCTGTGAGGGCAGGGTCTGGGCCTGGCCCCGTGTCTGGCCCAGGAAGGTATCTGTCAGATAAAGAGCCCCAAGGATTCTCCCATTGCGGTGCGGGCACACGGAGGGGGAAGTGGCCACCAAGAATTCTGCAGAGAAACAGATTTCTGCACAGCTGGCAAGTCAGGTAAGGCCTTTCCTGTGGCTTTGAGGCTTCCCCCAAGGCCGCAGGGCCTGGCAGCATTTTGCACACTGGTTGCACTTTAAAGCGATGGAGGATAATGTTCAGGGTTTGCTGACCCTGCAGAGCATGAAACCAGAACATGGAGAAGCTCCAGTGGGTCGAACGCCACCATTCAGTTTGGGAAAATGAGGAGGAACAGCGATACTCTTTCCTGCTCCCAAGAAAAGGAAAAAGAGGAGGGAGCAAGAAAAGTTGAAAAGAACTTTGGGGCTGAAGGCGTAGATGTCTGTGTGCACACTAGTCTAAATGAATTATTTTCCCTGTTGAATAAACCAACTCGCGAACCTATTCACTGCACAAGGGGAAGGCACAGGGCAAGGGTCTGGGCGGGGAGCAAAATGTCAGGTGGGCCCTGGCACAGAAGGAGGTGGTGCCAAATAGCCAAGTTTGATTTGCTCCAGCAGCGTGAGATGCTAGTTTTGCAGATGCTTTGGAGGAAGCACAAAGCACAGGTGGCCTCCTGAAGAGACCCAGACACAAAAGAAACAGGCAGGGGCTCACGCGGTCAGTCTACCGTGGATCTCCCGGGCGGGTGTAGGCATGGCTAGTTCTGGTTCCCTAGACATCGGACTTAGCCTCCCCTGGGCAGGACGGCACCAGGAGGTAGGGGTGGGGAGGGTGGGAGGTGCAGGGGGAGGGAGACAGATTGCTAAGCAAAGTCTCTTCCTTCATAAAACCTACAGTCTCGGTGTAAAGACAAGATAAATAAGACAAGATGTAATTCCATCCCAGAGAGACATGGAAGAGGGGTCATCAAGAAATATGGGATTCATTGTAAAGTGATGGATATGAGGGCGAGAATCAGGTCAGTCCTGCCCAGACCCACAAGCTGGAATGTGTGCAGAGAGCAGACAGATAACAGAAATCGGGGACTTAAGCCAAGTCGCATGCCTTCTTCGCAAGCTGTGGAGAGGCAGATAAAGCAACCGGGAGGGTTCATCACTTCCTCAAACAAATACGCCTTCTCCCGTTTCACTCAACACCCCAGTTTTTCAGTCAATCTTCTATTTTCCCACTTTTGATGGAGATGCGGATCCTAAAAAACATCTTCCATAACAAGGAAAACAACAGTGGATGGTGGATAGGGAAGGGCAAATGGTGCTCATCCTTGGTGGCCAAGGGAGAGCAGGGGGGGGACAGGTGTGGTGGCAGCTCGCAGCATCAGGCCCAGTGGAAGGGGAGCTCCCAGGGAACATTAGCTGATTGGGGCGGTTTTATCACATCTTCCTACTTTTTAAGAGATGCCTGATATCCAGATTCTGTGTGAAATCTCTGAATTTTTAAATGTGGGCCTCCATTGGCCGCTAGTTTGATTGTTTTGAGATAATTTGATTTCAGAGATAAAATATCCCAACTGCAGTTTTGCTGGAAGAGTGGAACATACGAGGCCCCTGACCCTGAGCCAGGCTCTCCCGCCCCTTGGAGTCTAGGTGCAGAAATGCAACCAACTCTACATTCTACGTCCTGTGGAATTCCAGCAGCCCCTAAGATGTCTGCATGTTCCTAGACTAAGAAAGAAGGGGAGTCTTCTCTGCGTGCTCAATGAATAGTAGGTAAATGAATGAACGTCTTCATTTCAACAGGAAACTCAGCCCCACAGCAACAACAGCAAAAAAAAGTCACTTACTCCAAGGATTCATACATTCACCAGGATTTCAAGAGTATTTTGAGGGAATATGAACATTATTTAGATTCATGCCACCTCCACAACTGTTCTTACTCTCCCCCATCCCCATTACCCTTAGCTTCTCTGCTGCCTCCATAGGCTGGGGTCTCTGAGATGTCCACCATCTTGGAAATAGAAAAACTCAACCGTCTGTCAGGGGTACCGATCAACAAGCAAACCCAAAGGGATCTGGGAAACCTTACTAAAGAGTTTTCTCAGGGAGAGGCAATTCCCTTCTCAAGAGGAATTCTGGGGTCAGCCATTTAGATAGTAAGAAAAAAATGTTATTATCTGCTTTTTAAAAATTAAAATACAATGAATACACAGTGTGATAGTTTCAGATGTTCAATACAATGATTCGATGATTTTATACATTACCCAGTGCTCATCACAATAAGTACACTTTAAATCCCCTTCACCTGTCTCACCCATCCCCCTACTCACCTCCCCTCTGGTAACTACCAGTCTCTTCTCTTGAGTTAAGAGTCTGTTTTTTGGTTTGTCTCTTTTTCTTTGTTTGTCTTGTTTCTTTTTTTAAAAAAAAATTTTAATGTTTATTTTGAGTGAGAGAGAGAAAGAGAGACAGCAAGAGTGGGGGAAAGGCAAAGAACGAGGAGACAAAGAATCCCAAGCAGGCTGCCCGCTGTCAGCACAGAGTCCGACATGGGGCATGAACGAACTCACGGAACTGTGAGATCATGACCTGAGCCAAGGTTAAGAGTCAGACACTTCATCGACTGAGCCACCCAGGAGCTCCTGTTTGTTTTGTTTCTTAAGTTCCACATGTGAGTGAAATCATATGATGCTTGTCTTTCTTTGAATGACTTATTTCACTTAGCATTATACCCTTTAGATCCATTCATGTTGTTGCACATGGCAAAATATCATTCTTTTTTATGGCTAATATATATATACCACTTCTTTATCCATTCATCTGTAAATAGATACTTGGGTTGCTTCCATATCTTGGCTATTATAAATAATGCTGCAGTAAACATAGGGGTGTATATATCTTTTCGAATTAGTGTTTTCATTTTCTTTGGGTAAATACCCAGTAGTAGAATTACTGAATCATAGAGCAATTTCAACTTTCAGTTTTGTGAGGAACTTCCATAATGTTTTCCACAGGGACTGCACCAATTTGCATTCCCACCTCGGGGTTCATTCTATCCCACATCCTCACCAACACTTGTTATTTCTTATCTTTTTGATACTACCCATTCTGACAGGCTTGAGGTGGTATCTCATTGTGGTTTTGATTTGCATTTCCCTGATGATGAGTGATGTAACAGCAGATAAGTTTGTTTACAACTTGTATTGTTCTTTCCCACTTTTGATCCTCTTCCCAGTGAAGTAGTTCGATAAAACAAATAAGAAGATAAGCTCCAGACATAAGACATAAGCAATCAGACAACTTATGTGAAATCGTACAACTTGCAAGGTAGACAGCCAAACCTCAAAAGTAGGGCTTTGAGTAGTTCCCTTATGTGTTGCATTTAGAGCAAGACAATCAAAACAATTGCTTCAAATTATGGTCCTTACCTCATGCCAATGTTCTGTAAGTGAGAGTGTGAATTGCAAGAGGAAGACCTTGGGCAGCATTCACAAGCAAGGAGTGGACTTCTGCTATTGCATCTGGACCCCGTGAATCAATGATGGGGAAACAATAGAAATTGACCCTGGATCATCAGGTAGATGTCTCCAAGGTGTCAGGGAGACTGACAATTCCCCTTTGTTGAAGTGATTCATTCATTATCTTCTCTGGTGTTGGATGTTAATGGTGGATACTATACTACCAGATGGACTCTGTGTCTACTTATCCCCCAAGGTGTACTCATTTCCATGGGCTGCCATCTGCTGTGACAAAACAAATTAGGGAGTTCAAAACACCAGAAATGTATCCTGTCAGAGTTCTAGAAGCTGGGAATCTGAAATCAAGGTGCCAATAGAGGCATGCTCCTTCTAAAGGTTCTATAGGAGAATGCTTACTTGACTCTTCCTAGCTTCTAGTGGGGCCAGTCATCCTTGGTGATCCTTGGCCCTGGTGATCACTGTCCCCATCATCTCATGGCCTTCTCCTTCTGTCTCCTCCAAATCACCCACTCTTTATAAGGACAAGAGCCATTTTGTGTAGGGCCCATCCAAATCCAGCATGACCTCATCTTAACTAACTACACCTGCAAAAACCCTATTCCCAAACATGGTCATCTTCTGAGGTTCCATTTTAGGGTCACTGTTGATCCCAACAGAGTGGGTGTTTATCTGCTTGGATCTGTCTGTTAATAACAGCAAAGGCAAATTCAGAAGTATCTGGGATCTGCATTTTAGTGAGGAACTCGTGTCCAAAGATTGGTTATCTTAAATGGCATTCAAGATCCCAAGTCTACTGACTTTCTGGGCATTAAGCCAGACCGCTCTTCTTGGGGGTTAGCTTTGGCTTGATTTATTAGCTCCAGACATTTATATTTAGGTTAGAAAGAAATATTTCTCACTCAGCAACGCTGAGATGAGGTAGTTAGCCTCAATGTTAGATTCCGAAGGAGTTCTGGAAGGCTAGAAGCCATCTCTCCATCTTTCTCTTACCAAAAACCCACAATGGCTTTGTTTACATTTAATTTTTATTTTAAAGGCAGAAACAATGAAACAATATATGCTAACCTCATGTTACCAACCATATAGTCAATAAAGTGATTTTATTCTATGAGACTTAAGTTTCACGGACATATGTTATGACATGAAGGGTTCATGAGAAAAATGTTTACAAATAAACACGTGCTAAAACTCCTGTTTTCAGGATACATAAACCAAAATCATTTTTTAAGTATGAACAATGGAGAGACTAGACTTTGGCACCTCACATCCTCAGTGACTCCCATTCACTTCCTCTTCCTGCCTCTCTGTAGAGGACTCTGCTTTTCCTCATTCCTGTGTTATTTCTCTCATTATTTCCTCTTTCCATTCCTACCTTTGTGAGAACTTAAAGAAATGCAGAAAAACAGTTTGCCTGCCACTGCACCTCAATCTCCTGCCATCTCTCCTGAGAAATTCCTAACTGGATACCAGGTTCCAGATGTTGGATTGATCACAGGCTGTGACTTCCCTTCTTCCTCACCACATGTGAAAAATATTTTTCAATATATATTTATAAGCACACAGCCATGCACAAAAACAAGAAAAGGAAATCTCTGTAGACAGGAAGCAAGCACTGTCCCTACACAACAGAGGCAGAAGGAAGCCCACACTGTAAGTGTAAGCCTGCCCCATATTCCCACAATGGACAAGTCTAGAGCAAGCCAAACACTTGGGGCAGCGGATGGGGGCCACCAACCCAGATGAGGAGGAGGGCTGGGGGTCCAAAATAAGCTGCCCATCCAGGGATGGCAGAAAACTGCCCACATGTGGCTGGGTCTGGAGCATGGCTTCCACATGTTGTGGGAGCCCGGAGTCCTGCTCCTTCCAGATCCTAGGCTGAAGCCACAAGAAGATGATCTCACCAGACAGCCTCACATCCCACATAAAAAAGGTAATGACCACCCAAAAAAGACAAGCAGCATAAAGGACAGGCAGCAAGCACCAATGAGGACCAACGTCCAACTGAAAGAAGTATGTCCATATCTTCAAGGAGGTAAAGGAGGAAATGGCTCCATCAAACAGGAATGGATAGTTAAAGAAATAACAAATGAGTAATTTTGGCAATGAGAAATAGTGCTGTTGAAACAAAAATTCAATAAATAAGTTGAATCCTAGTACAGTTCAAAAGTGAGTTCATGAAATAGGAGAGGAAACTGAAGGAATCTTTTAGAATGGATCACAAAGAAACAAAGAAAAAGAAAATGTGAAAGAAAACTTAAGGGACATGGAGGATCAATCTAGATGTTTATCCAATGAGTTCCAGAGATAGAAAATAGAGAGGAGTCTTGAGGGACAGTGTTTGAAAAGTATGCCTAAGATTTTTCCAGAAGAAAGGAGAGAAGCCTGAGTCCTTGGGGGGCGGGGGTGGGGGGGGGAATGGAAGGCAAAAAATAAAACAAGCAAACAAAAAAAAAATCTCACAAAGTGCCAAGCAGAATACATGTTTCTTAAAATCCACAGTTGGATACATTTTTATAAACATTTGGAACAAAGAATTGTAAAGAGAAAAATCCTAAACCCTATGAAAGCTAGAGAGAGACAACAATGGACACACACACACACATACACACACACAGGCCATGTTCTATTTCCTTCAGACATGTACATTTTAAAAGTAAACAATCTCTTTGTCTCCAAGTTGAATCTTCAGGCAAACATTTTGTAATTTTAACCACCATCTCTTCTAGTCTCTGGGTCTCAGTGGGAGCAGGAAACCAGCAGCCAGTTCTGGTACTTCTTAGCCTCCCTGTGAACCACCCACTTGTACATAAAAATTCCTGCCTCCTTCTCCCAACACCCTCAAGAGACATCACATTTGCTTTCCTCAGGCTCTCAGGACTAAACGACATCTTTTGAAACTGAGCAAATAAATAAATATTCCTTGAATTACTCTTTTCCTAAAAACATTTTCCCCTCAAATGCTCCAAAGACGTTTTTCTTTCCTGGTCTATCCTGAGATCCTTGAATACATTTCTGAAGAAAACTTTCCTCCAAATAATATTTTTAGAAAGTTTTCCTCTTATTTTTTCCTGCTCTTTTCTCTGTAGCAGAGTGTGGCATGGGTTCTGTAAACAACCCAAGAAATTTTACATTTAAATCAAGAATAAATTTTAAATGTCATTTTTCTTCTTTGATTCTGTGACCTTTTGTCCTAATCATTATAGCTAAAATAATATATCCTCCGTGAAATGGAGAAAGTTTTCAAGGAGTAAAACAGAGCTAATATTTTAACTCTAATACTGAAGGACTTAAAGACACTTTCCTGGAAACATATTTTGTTATGGGACTTGTATCTTATCTCCTAATGATGGAATAAGCAAAAGAGAGGTTCAGGAATGCAATACCAATGGGAATCAGAAAAGGAATAACCTCCCAAGTTAAGCTGTCTAGAGGAGCCCTTCCTTAGCCATACTATCCTTCTTGGGATCTACTAGAAGACATCATGGACGTAATTGTGACCTTGAGGAGGCCATCCAGGAGGAATGAGCATTCAGCATCCACTGGCACCTTCCAAGCCATCTCCCAACTTCCATGTGCTCCTCCTAACAAAACTCCAAGTGGCATTAGCTGTACCCACTTCTGCTCACAGGCACGTCCAGCAACCTTGCTGGCAGCCCTGCAGAGTATTTGCATGATGGCTGAGTGAGGTGATTCAGTGGGAAGACAGCATCAGGACACAAACTTGACAAGGTGACAACTCTCAGTTGTCAGAACAAACAGATATTTTAGGTGTAGCCCCATGCCCACCTTGCATTAGATGCCCAACATGTATTTGTAGAATTGGTCATTTAATTAATGAACATGGGGCAAGTACCAGGGAATGTGAAGCTCCTACTTGGACTGAAAAGCACACTTATTCAGTCATCCCTGAGAGTTGTTGGAAGTATGCAAGGGGTGTGGCAAAGTGATGCGGGAGTGGGAGGATTATCCCAAGCTGTCCTCCTGAAGAGAAGTCCCAGCCAGCACGTCCCTGGCAATGGACCTTCGGTGGCCTTCAGCTCCAACAGCAGTGGAAATAACAACGGGTCTTCATGGACATCAGAAGTCTTAGCAGTGGGGGTCACTCTAAGGGACTGAAGCAAAAGAAAGTTTGGGAATTATGGCCCTCACTTGGGAGGTGAGACATCTGTGAGTACAGGCAGACATGACATAGGGATGGGGATTTCCAGACCTGGTGGACCCCAGGGGGTGAGGGCGTGTATTAGTCAGAGTTCAGGTGCATTAAAATGAAAATGCCCCAGCTATTTTCAACAACAAGAGGATTGGACACCAAGAATTGGGAGTCGGCAGACTCCTTGAGAGGTCTGGAAGAACAGGATAACTCCAGGAACAACAGCAGATCGGCCCACTGGGGAGCACTGGTTCCTCTGTTATGGAAGTGGAGGTCAGGAGGTCAGCACTGGAGTGGTAGAGGTCAAGAACACATTGCCAGGCTGCTGACCATCATTTGGGGGACCACTGTACCGGTGCCCAGACCCTGGATGCTGAGTAAAGGCAGCCCCACATCACCAGGAATCCCACGACCTGTAGCTGAGGCCACAGGCAGGCAGCACCCACCTCACTGCCACCTTCCAAATCATGGGAGTTCATCAGCATGAACCATCCAGAACCCTAGCTGCAAGAGAGTCCATCTAAGTTATTTTCTATCGTTCTAGACCCTGACATTCAAGAAGACACACAAGACATAAGGTGAGATGGAACCTGAATGCCAAATCCCTATACCCACGTGCAATTGGGGTGTTGGGTTTGGAAGTGGGTTTTAAGTCAAGGAGTAGAGGTCTTAAAATCATGGATGGAAGTGAAAACAAAAAAAATCTCATGTGTTACCATTAATGAGACTACTTGACTTTTTTCTTAACCTCTACATTCAGTGGGTAATGGAAAAGTGGAGATGGTACCTACCTTAGAAAACTATTTTGATGATTTATTAAGGTAAAGTCATTAAGATATGATAACTAAAAAGTATACCACAAGCAACAGCAATTACAATGATAGTAATTGTAGGTGGGGAGGAAAATGCCTCTTCGTCTAATGAGTCAAAAATCTATCCTGTTGGGCAAATTTTAAACAGGACCCTCTTAGAGAAAGTTGAAGCAAGTAGCAGTTAGTACTTGGCATTTATAAAGATAAACATACCTGTGGCTCCTAGTAAAACGTCAATGCGTTGCTCCAACCATCACCATCCCATGGAGATTTAATTAACCTTTCACAGTATCTCTGATCAGCCACAATCTTCTCTTTCTTAGAGCCGGCACAGTCACCTGCCATCACCGGCTGAAAGGAATCATGTGCCCGTCGGTCGCACCTGCTGGAGTGTGTGCTAGGTCTCCCCGTGAGGCCTGATGCCCGACCCTTCTCCAAATCCATTCCCGGGCTAATGGCTCCCACCTCTCAAGACGGCACACACTGTCCCCTCCCGCCTCTACCTTCAGCCAAAAGCAGCTTCCAAGTGTTGGCTTAGTCCACACTTTCTGCAGAGACACGTGCTTAATTATGTCAATACAATGAAGGGCTATCTTGATTTTAGGAAAGCTATAAGAACACATCTAAAAATTGACCTGAGAATTATCTTTAACAGAATTTTTAGACAGGACCAGAGTGGTTATATATGAGAGGGAGGCAGGGGGGAGTCAAGGGTGAGCTGGAGGGGTGGAGAAAAAGAAAGAGTGGAAGGAAGGAAGGAAGGAAGGAAGGAAGGAAGGAAGGAAGGAAGGAAGGAAGGAAGGAAGGAAGGAAAGAAGGAAGGAAGGAAGGAAGGAAAACAAGGAAGGGAAAATTGCTCTATGCAAATCTCGTGCTTTTTATTGAGAGAAATGTCTGCCCAGAAGAATGGAACAAAAGCAAGTCTGTTTGGAGAGATTTAGTCTGGATTTGCCACAGGGGCTCTATCTGATACATCTTGACTCAGAGTCATCTTATTTGTGGCCAATCACAGCTCAATTTCCCTTCAGTTCTCTCCAAGAACAGCCAGAGTTGGGTTTGGAGGTAAATGCACTGCTCTGACTGCCCTGTGACAGTGAGAACAACAGACCCAGTGAAGAGACACAGTTGGGATCAAAGCGCTGTTTCTGCCAGTGCTCAGGACTTGGGAATCTTCCAGGCTCTCTACCCTAAGCTGTTTCTATTATGGCAGCACCACCTCACCTCAGTCCTGTTCTGTAAATATCTTTGGGGTTTCATAAGACAAATGCAGACTGGAGAGTTGGGGAGAATGTTCTAGAGTTGGATCTGCTAGTGTGCAGACAAGGTTCTTTGGGGACATGGTGACCGCTCCCTCCAAAGTTACCAGCATTTCAACTGGGTTATAGCGCTGTGCCCCAAGAGGGGTGGAGCTCAGTCCTGGGCAGTTGTGAAAGTGCTTTTCTGTGCTTTGAACAGAATTTTACTTACATCCTTAATGGTAGCACAAAGTATTTCTTTTCTTTTCTTTTTTTTAAGTTTCTTTATTTATTTTGAGAGACACAGAGACAGCATGAGTCGGGGAGGGAGGGAGGGAGAGAGAGAGAGAAAGAGAGAGAGAGAGAGAGAGAGAGAATCCCAAGCAGGCTCTGCACTGTAGGAGCGGAAACTGTGAGATCATGACCTGACCAAAACCAAGATCTGGATGCTTAACCAACTGAGCCACCTAGGTGCCCTAGCACAAAGTATTCCTATAACACTTTATGGTGCAGTGTTCTTCTTTATTTCCATTTTACCCTTTGAGGACACCAATTTGAAGATACAGTAAGTGACTTGACAAAAATCATGCAGCCAAGCCATTGCTAATAAGTATGGTTCTACCGTACATTAACCCACCTGTGCAACAAAGTACAAGCAGCAGGGATGAGCCAGGCATGGGCTAGGGAATCCCAAGGCAGCCCCAGTGCAGGAGCTGCACAGGGGGACAGAAAATGCTTTCTTATCTGTTCTGCCAGTTGCTGCAGACTTATCATTTTTTAATGTGTTTTGTTATCCTTCACTGGGAGTTTTCCACATCTTTACAGTAGGGGAGAAAATATTGGCCTTACTCCCACCACGAAACAGAGGCTGGAATCATGGCACTGAGAATTAGCATCATTTAGGATTCCAAAGCACAGAAGGAGGAACTGGGATTTGGGGTCAGAGGCAAGTGGCCAGCTTGGAAGTCTGCCTTCTTACTGTAAGACCTTGGAGAGGTAGTTTCACCCCCTGAGCCCCAGTTTCTACATCTGTAAAGTGGGGAAGTTAGATATGCTATTGCATAGGGGATGAAGAACTGGAATCATGCTCAAGAAATATCTTAAACCATAAAGCTATATAAATAGTTAATAACTTGAGAGAATTGCAAAGATAACAGCATGGCATTACATGAGTGTGTTATATATTCAAATGATAGGTACTTACCCCCACCTTGCTGTTTAGATCCTAGTAAATCCTGTTAGCAGATTCCTGTCCTATGAGATGGCCATAGTTGTTACAAAAGGTTTATAAAGGAAACTATAAGGCACTTAAGGAAAGCTAACACTAAAGGCCAAATGATGTCATTTGGGAAGCTCTGCACACCCTTGTTTCTTGGCTCCTCTTTGGACACCTAAGCCCCTACATTCAACCTCCTTGGTGTTTTTCCTTTCACAGTCAGTGTTCAGTTGCTTCCAAGTGAGGCTAACATTACCCTGGTCACATGTCCCAGTGTCAACGTGACCCTGTGGGTCTTCTTCCAAGAGCTCTTCTTCCACAGCCTGCAAATTCAGTACCTGGAGTTTCAAATATGGCGGTGACCTTCCTGACCCACGTTCTTTGGAGATTCTTCTCCTAGTGTTTTCCAACTTCTCTCCAAGCAGAGCAAAGCAGTGCCAGTTAAGAAGCAGAGATATAGATTTCTGATGGATAGATGATGGACGATGGTGGAAAATTGGGGCTCATGTGCAAGCAGTTCTGCCCATCCATTGTGCCCACCGACCACAGCTTCCCACCTATGGCAGCTTCCCCAGAGGGGGTGAATATTATCCACAGAACAGAGGTCATGGTGGGGCAGACAAGCAAATAGGATTTTTAATATGAGCATTTCTCACCTCATCTCTACTGGAGACTTTTCTGTTTTCTTTTCTTTTCTTTTGGAGACAAACAAAACAGAAAATGAAATTCAGAAGTGTGCAAGTCGTTCAGGCAAATAAAGGATCCAATTTAAACATTTCTCATGCTAAATTCATTCTCTAATTCAAACAGTCAGATTAAATGTTAGAGACCAATTAAATTCCTGTTGGAGAGATTCTGCCTCTCTGGCCTCCTGAGCCATGCTCAGTCTGGATGAGTGCTCTTTCCAAGACATTCATCAACAGGTACTTATGGATATTCCCTATAGCCATGAAGTAAGATTATTTACCTTGTAGGATGCCCAGCTTGGCTGAGAGCTCTGGAGGCCGCTGAGAATTTGTATGAATTGTGCCAAATCTGGCTTTAAAAACCCTCTGGGTCTTTTATAGCTTTCAGAAGATTCTCAATCAGTCTTCTCTATTCCTGAAATGCCTGTTATAGTCTAAGTTCTTCAGGGTAGTCAAAAAGACAAAATAGGGTCCTTCAAGGACCTACCACCTTGTTAAAGAATCAGTGGAGTCACTTACATCAAATCCTTCCAAAATCCTCTTGTTTTAATCAGGGTTGTAAGAATGAAGCCCATTCTAGGTAGGTTAAGCAGAAGAGAAACTTATGAACAGGTATTAGGAAATTCATAGACTCTCCAGAGATTCGAGCCTGAAGTGTTCATAGCTGGGACAAACTCCCATGTTCTTTTCTCTGCAGATCACACCACAGAGACCCTGTGTAGTCTCCTCTGGACACAGACCATGACACACACTGTGGACCCACCAGGACTTCTGCCCTGTGGCCTCTGAAATCATGGTGTCACTTCTCTAGACTCTACTCCCCTTGCCAGTAAGTGATATCTCTTCTTTTAAATGGGTGCCTGATTAGCCAAGTGTAAGTCAACATGGCTGGACTTCAGGTGCCAAGGACCCTGGGAAAGATTTCATTTGTGTTAAAGTTTCAGCTTCTACCAAGAGAAGACTGGATTCATTTCATGCTCCTCAAATACAGAAAACTGCTAAAGATTGTGGCATCCACGAAATGACAAATGTTCATCAGTCTACTATGATAATGTTAGCTGATGCCCTCATTTCACATCTAGTTTAACGTGATAGGCTTCTAACTGCTCTTCCCTCCCTTTCTGATACCTCTTCCCCATTCCTTACTCTACATAATTTCTAGATCCATTTTCTAGTCGTTCAATGAGTCCCCACTAAAATGCAGGATTCTCACCAGGATTAAGCATTAAACAATTAACACCAATTTGGTCTATGTGATTAATTTGGAAAACAGGCACCATCCCAAGAGAATGGAACACAGCACCAGCAAATTTTGCAAAGGATCCAAAGAGACACAAAAGAAGTTCACCCTTGAAGGAGGGTCCTCAGCACAATGGAGAGAGCAAAGCAGGAGGAGACAGCACTGAGCAAGCATGTATTTCCCATTGCACACATCCTTGGCACTGAGATGGGCTCAGGGAACACAGAGCAACAACACATATTCTATCTGGGAATGAGAGCCTGAAAGGGTCGGTCTGAGGGCAGGGTGGCCACTGAATGCTTGCTGCTAGACCCCAGCTATGTACTATGTATTAGCACATAGCCCTTTACACCAAAGCTAGGCTTGGATTAACCTGGTCCGTAGCCCAGGAAAAAGGAATCTGATTTTTACCATCCAGAAGAAGGACCTGGGAGTAAGGGAAGGAGCTTCATTGGGAGGGCATAGCCCACATTGTTACCTATTTAGTCCAATTTCCAGCTATTTAGGTCAAACACATTTTTTTTTCTTCAGAGATGGAGGACAAACTGGGCAATAAAACACAGCACAGAGTATCACTGAGTGAGGAGTTTCTTTGCTTTCCTGTAATGACCATTTAAGGTCTCAGGTCTAATCTGAGCAACTTTCCAATAAATGTCATCCATGTTTTACTCCACCATTTGCCAGGACAAGAGCTGTGGGTTATAGTCACTCAGACTTTGTGGGGCTTTGTTCTTCATATCTGACT
>NW_027551578.1:3123267-3208097 GCF_008692635.1 Crocuta crocuta | reverse complement strand
TATATATATATATATATTTTTTTTTTTACCTTCCATTCCATTTCCTGGTCCTTCAAATCCTGCTTTCTGAGGGCTGATAGCCTAGGTTACCCCAGGCACATGAGATATTCATGCTATGTCAGTCCTTCAAGGAAGGACCCCGAGGAGCAAACCATGTGACTCCATGTGCACACAGAGAGGGACAACTGGATTGGTGGCCAGGCCTCGGGCCTTGGGGCACTTCTTGGCCTTGGGAGCCAACATCACTACTTCCTGTGGCTGCAAATGACAATGAGAAGAATACCCTTTAGTCCCCACTTGCCTGCTCCTAAGTAGGGGCAAGATGGGATAAGAAAGCTTTTCCAGAAGCTCAGCCCATCATCTTCATTTGGGTGTACAATCATTGATTTCCTCATTTGTTCAGCAAACCTGTCTTGACTGACCACCCATATTTGCCAGGCACTACGGTAAACAAGGGAGTTGCAAAAATGCTTGAGTTCACAGAAGAGGGAGAGGAGGCTGACCTGTGAGCTGGGTGGTGATCAAGGGGTAAAGTTACCCTAGACATCCAGATGAAGAATAAGAAGAGGAAGAAGAAGGAAGAGGAGGAGGAGGAGAAGAAGAAATAATAATACCAAAATGGAAACCTCTTTCCTTCCCCCAAACAATTATGAATATTCTCTTCCTTCTAAACACCCAACTTTCACCAATACACACATTCCCACATGCACCTGCTCATACCTCCTGTCGGCCATTGGGCTCAGAATGTGATGGGGGCAAGAATGAGAGGAATAGTAGAGAAGAAGGGAGGAGAGGAAGAAAGTAGATGGAAGGGAAATGCAGGGGAGGGGAGGGGGAAAAGGCACTTCTCAGCATCCTCAGAATGGAGGGTGTGTTCTTTCCTTGTATCCCCCTTCTCATGCTCAGAAGGTGCTTCTAACCTGGAAAGAACCACAGATCACCTGCCTTCACTGTCTACTGCACGAGTCTGTGTCATATTCCCCACCCAAGGTTGCTGGCCTGAAGCCAGCATGTCCTTGACTGTGTGACTGGGACCGTGATTGACACAAAAGAGACTCATGTATTTGATGTGCTGCCCTTGCCTCTTGAGAACCATCCCCCACCCCAGAATATGTTGGCATAGTGCAAGATGATGTTAGAAGAACAAGCCAGGAAAAGTCATGGGCAGGAATTCTTCAGTCACCCAGGAATGCTTTCTGGTTTCCCTCAAATGGTCCTCAGTTCAGAGCATGTGGATTCAGGGTTCTCAAAAGAGGTTTCTAAAGCAGATCTGTCCCAAACTCTTGAATCCAACCTGGTCCCTCAGGGAACCCAGAGGGCCCCTCAGCAAATGTTGCCTGATGCTCAGGCGTGTTTACCTGCCGTGAGAGAGAAATGAAGATTGGGAATGTCTAATTTGAATAAAGTACCCGTCCCTCCCCCATTCATAATTCTAGGTTTTGTCCACTTTTGGCCCCTTCGCCTTCAAGAAATCAGCCTCTTTCCCATCTCATCGTGGCTGCTAGGAGAGCACTTTTCAGAATCGTTTATCTGCTGGGTCCATCCACCCACACCTCCGTCTTTATTCAGGGAAAGCTGGTGTGTTCTCTGTCTCTGCCTTAGCCCCTCAGGAGTTGGACAGCCTGCGGGATTCAAGAAGGAAGGGTTATCTGGGGTAGACCAGAAGGATAGGTTATTTGGGGAAGTAGGCAGGGAGCGAGGAGGAAGAGGAGGTGCTGCATCGGGCACCCCTGCTCCTATCCAAGAAAGAACCCCCCTGCCTTCTGTTCCAGGGTAAAATTGCAACAAAATAACTGTGCCCCTAAATGTGTTTAGTTCTTTTCTCCTTCACACCTCCCCTAGACACAGCTTACCTGCGATTTCCAATTTGTGATTCTTGTGGATCTCAAAGACACTTCTTTTCCACACATGTCACGTTCTCTATGGTTCACAACGCTAATTACACAGAGCTTTCATCTCATATTTTCCCTCCTGGTCTTGCAGTAAATGTTCATAGCATTAATTTCTTTATTATGTGGGGGGAAAAAATCTGTCCCGTGAAAGCAGTATCAGACTATGATTTAAAAAATAAACATATATCTCTCATTCCCTCACTCCAAAATCAATACACAATCTTTCTTTTTAAGCACTTCAATGATTGAGATATTTTCAGCTTTCCTTCATTGTCTTAAACATGTTTTGTTATCTCCCTGCAGACATTCACTAAATAATATGGTTTATTTTGGATAACTGATTATAGGAAACCTTCTCATATATCCACCAAATGACATTTTTAATCACATCGTCTTTTCAACTTTAAAGAACCAAATGATTTCCTTATCTTGACATGATTTATCATTTGAGCATGAGCCAAGGACCTATGAAGTCATTATCTACAGAGCCTGCACATGAAGGGTTCTTATCAAGCAAGCAAAGTTTACAATCACAGCAAGAGAACAGAGAGAAAACAAATGATATGGTCAATAGTTCTCCATGTAAGATGTTTTTTTAAGTATCTTATCTAGTGAACCTCTTTCCAAAAAGCTTACAGACGATGTGATTTTCCATTAACTTTAGAGATATGGTAAGTGATGTGGGTAATAGTTTGAATGTTTTCTCTTTACACTGGCTATCAGCTAAGGTTCCTATTTTTTTTTCTTTTTGACCATCAGTTGGATTTCTCTTCCAGGAGATCAAAGCCTTTGTAGATAAAAATTTCTCTCTCATTACTGATTGTTTTGATCAGAAGGTAAAAAACGATCATGTAAAGGTCACCTCTCTGCATTCTTTCCTGCTCTCCTAGAATTTAGTGACTTGCATGCTCTAGTCAGAGGTGCATCCCAGGCTCCTGGGGCAGAACAACTATTTCACTCTCCAATCCCCAGTACCTCCTTCCCCAATCTAATTGTCAGTTGACCTTATTTCCTATTTTACTTAGGGTGACAAACTGTCCTGGTTTGTCCAGGCCTGAGGGTTTCCTGGGACCCAGGACTTTCATTGCTGCAGAAGCTCTGGATGAACAAAGAGGGTGAGCCATTCTAAAATTCCATCCTTTTTCAACCTTTCAAGGACATCAAGCTAGCGAAACTCCCCTCCTTCCTAAAACATCAATCTTCCCCTTTGTAGTATATCCCCTTACTTTTAGCACATAGTTCATATTTCTCACGTTCAATAATGATAATAAGCAAAACTCAGTTCTCTGATCAGCAAGTCCCCATTCTTTCCTCCCCTTTGGACCAGAACACTGGACAAAGTTGTCTGTTCTCACTGTCTCCAGCTTCTCTCCAGCTAGTGTGTCTTCAGTGCACTCCCATCAGCTTCTACCCACACTGGGGTAAGTTTTGGTGAAAACAGCTCTGGTTGAAGCCACCAAAATCCATATGCAGCTAAACCCAATGTTATCAGTCTTCTTCCTACTTGGCCATGAGCAGTTTGATCAGGTTCACCATTTCCTCCTTCTTGATAGGCTTTCTTTGGTTGACTTTCAAGACACCACACTGCCATTCTTTATCTTCTTTGGACATGCCTTTGCCATGCCTTATTGGTGTGCTTCCTTATTTCTGCTCATCTCCTTGAAACATAATATTGGGGATCCTCAGAGCTCCGCCCTTGCTCTTTACCAACATTATTGACTCCTGGCTCAAGCCACCATGCTTGTCTGAATTATTGTGATGTGATACTGTCTGGTATCCCTGCTTTTATCCTCCTTCCTGCCTAGACAGTTGGCCCTGGATTCAGGTCAGTTCGTGTTCTTGGCTCAGTGCTCTCGAGGTAAGATACCTGATAAGTGAAACAGTCACAACCCCTGATTTAAATGAGCTTGCAGTTTAGATGAGAGATGCAGAATGCGTTCATGAAAAGAATAACAATCCAAGGCAATATACAATTAAATGTTAAGATGTGTGGTAAGAACAACGTGTGTTATGTTAAGACAAATTCTCCACAGCTTATACCTGTGTCACACATGGATCTTCCAGTTGTCCATTCACAAGTCATTCTAATGATAAAGGATAACACATGGGAAAGGCAAGGCTAAATTACAGAATTTTTTCAAAGGAATGCCACTATATTTCTTTAAATATATAAATTATGACACCGTGGGAAGCCAAGCAGTGGTCTCCATGGAAGACAAATGCCACTTCCTGCAATGGCTGCCATAGAGGTCATTATGATTCATTTCAAGGGGGCACATTGAACTCAGTCAAAGCAGAGGTGGTCTTGAAGTAGGTGATTGTGACATATTTGTGACTTCTCAGGTTGCTAAGAAAAGAAAACTGAAGACTCCTCTCTTGACCTTTGCAGAGCTGCCTCTCACAGTACGTCTTACAAAAAGAGAAATATCCAAGAACTAATTTTCCCATTGCTGATATCTCCCTGGATTGTGCTGTTCCCTGCCTCTCCACACTGGAGCTCAGATCTACTCATATAAATACCTCAGTTGACAGCTTCCTTTTGTTTTAATTCATTTACTCATTCAGCAAATGTTTGCTGAGTACCTTATTTGGTCTAGAAATTAGTCTAGGCACTAGATACACAGCAATGAACCAAGCTGACACAGTCTTTCCCCCATGGAGCTGACAGAGGAACATTATATAAAGGTTCTTTTAATGGAAGCATATTATAAGCCAGGAGCTAGACTAGCAGAACATAGCCCACTGGAGGTAGCTTAATTTTCCTTTGCACCGGAAAGTAAATTTGACATAATTTAATGTCTTCCATTTATGGCTTCACTGTCAAGAAACTCAGGAAGAGATTTAAGTTCAGTTGCATTCTACATGTTAAGAAGTTTTATTAAACTTTAATTGAGGTACAAGTACATTTAGGAAAGTGCAAAAATCATAAATCCACAGCTTGATGAATTATTACAAAGTAAAGACACTCCTGTAACCACCTTCCAATTCAATAAATTGAATGTTAGATTGATCCCCAGAAAGCCCCTGGCTCCCCCGCCCCAGCTTACCCTACAGCCTATTACTATCCTGACCTCCAACACAACAGATTGTTCATTTTTGAACTTTATATAGATGGAATTGTACGGTATGCATTTTCTTGTGTCTGACTTTTGCTCAACATGTTTGCCATTTTCATCCTAATTGTTGCATGAAACAGTCCAGTCATTTTGGTTGCTCGATAGTATTCCATTCTATTAATATACTAAGTTCATCCGTTCTATTGCTGATAAATGTTTGGGTCACTTGCAGTTTTGGGTGATTATGAGTTGCAGCCTATGAATATATTCTTGTACTTTTATTTTGGTGTACATGTGCACATATTTCTCACAGGTGTATATTTAAGAGTGAAATTGCCAGAAAACAGGATACATGTTTAGTGAAATGTAGTGTATATTGTCAAAGCTTACTAACACAGCTGTACCTATACATACCAATGTGGGCTAATATACTCCCAGGTTTATATAAAAGGTCCCATTTCTCCACATCCTTGCCAATTCTTAACATTTTCAGATTTCTAAATTTTGGCCCTTCTAATAAACACGATGGCTATTCATCATGGTTTAAATTTCCCTGAGCACTAATAAAGCTGAGCACGTTTTTTTCATATTTTTAGTGCCTATTTGGATATCATTTTTTGAAGTGCCTGTTCAAATGTATTGCCCATTTTACTACTGGGTATCTGACTTTTTCTTATAGATTTATGCATTCTTTACATACTCTAGGACATGTTTGTTTTTTCCAGATAAGTGTGTTGTGCGTATCTTCTCTCACTTATTGACTTGATTTTGTAAATGGTCTTCATGGCATCATTTGATGAACTGCTTTTAAGTTGTATCTAATCAAATTTTTTCAGCTATTTTTCAAATAGCTGTTAAAGCACAATTCATTACTTAAAATAGGAGTATTCCACAGTGAAAAAAATGTTCAACAAACAAATAAGACATACCATTTGTTGCAGCTAATAATACAGTTTCAAAACACAGAAAGCAAAATATACAGAATTGAAGGGAAATATAGAAAAATCCATAATCTTTTACCAGTAACTGGATGAAAACCCAAAAACTCACTCTGCCTTGTCTGTAAGAGACACAATTTAAATGTAAAGATATTGAAAGTTTAAAGATAAAAAGATGAAACAAAACGTATATGACTCAAACATTACTCCAAAGAAAGCTGGTTTTTTAATATTAAACCAGTCTGGCAACCCAGGGAAAAAATCCTGTTTCTCATGATGCATTGTATTTTTACAAATTGATGTATTCAATTTGTTAACATTTTGTTAAAGTTTTTTTTTTACTCTTTGTTTATTAGGGATATTTGTCTTTTGTTAGGTTTGGGTATCAGGACAACATTGGGGTCATAAAATGAGATAGGAAGTATTTCTTTCTCTTTAATTTTCTAGAAGATTCTCTGCTAAATTTATATTACTTTTTCCCCAAATGTTTGGTAGAACTCACCAGTGATGCCTGGAGTTTTCTTTGTGGAAAGTTTTTAACCAATAATTTAACTTATTTGGTAGATAAAAACATACTTGGGTATTTATATTTTTTCTCAAATTACCTTTGGTAATTTGTGTTTTTTATAAAATTTATTAATTTTACTTATATCATCAATTTTATTGACAAAAATGTTAATAATATTTTATAATTATCATTATAATATCTGTAAGGTATGTAATGATAGTCTCTATTTTCTTCATGAAATTGGCAATTTGTGTCTTCTATCTCTTTCTCCCTCTTTTTCATCAGTCTGTCTGGAAATTTATCAATATTACTTATGTTTTCAAAGAACCAGGTTTCATATTCACTGATTATTTTCGGTATCATTTTCTACTAAGTTTATTGACTTCTGCTGACATTATTCAATATGTAACTAGAAATTGGGGTGCTTGTGTGGCTCTGTCGGTTAAGCGTCCAACTTCGGCTCAGGTCACGATCTCACAGTTTGTAACTTAGAGTCCCGTGTCAGGCTCATGCTGACAGCTCAGATCCTGGGCCCTGATTCAAATTCTCTACCTCCCTATCTCTCTGCTTCTCCCCTGCTCATGTTCTGTCTCTCTCTCAAAAATAAATAAACATTAAAAAACATTTAAAAATATTTCTAAACAAGTAGAAATTAAGAATTCTGCTATTCTGTTATTTGTCCAATAGAGGAAGCTTAATTTTTTGATTTCTTATAGATCATGGGAGACATGAAGCTTAGTGCAAAGTCCCACACCACACTCACATGGTCTCAACACCATTATTGGAAAATTAAAGTTTGACTTAGTGAAAAATAATACTTTATTATAATTTATAATATCTCACTCGTTTGATTTGCCCTTGTGACACTCTTTAAGTTCAGTGATATTAAGTCTAGTCCATTTAAAGCATACAATTGGAGCACCTGGGTGGTTCAGATGGTTGAGTGTCCAAATTTTGATTTTGACTCTGGTCGTAATCCCAAGGTCATGTAATCAAGCCAAATGTCAGGCTCTGCACTGAGTGTGGTAGAGCCTGCTTAGAATTTTTCTCCTTTGGGGCACCCAAGTGGCTCAGTCGGTTAAGTGTCCAAATTCACCTCAGGTCATGATCTCCCAGCTCGTGAGTTCAATCCCCGCATCGGGTCTTGTGCTGACAGCTCAGAGCCTGGAGTCAGCTTTGGATTCTGTATCTCCCTCTCTCTCTGCCATTCCCTCACTCATGTTCTTTCTCTCTCTGTCTGAAAAATGAATAAGTCTAATATTTTTTAAAAAGATTTTTCCCCCTCTTCCTCTGTCCTTCTCCCCTTCTCGAGCTCTCCCTTTCTCTCTAATAAAAACAAAAAATAAAAAATCCCATACATATCACTTTTTAAACTCCCCTGAAGCTTACATATTAATATCATTTTTTCCATTGTATGGATGAGAAAGCAGAGAATCAGAGAGAGGTTTGTAATGTGGCCATGATCAATTGTATATTAGAGAGAAGCAGACTGGTTTGTGACATGGCACTCCTAAACTCTATTTTATCACTTCTAGCCCCAAATCACTTGAGGTCTTGGGTAACCCAAACAACCAATTTAGGGACTCTATTCTCCTTTACAAGTTGTGTCTAAGTGTTCATGCAGATTGCTCTTTTCCTTCAATTACCAAACATTTCTAATTCCCATTTTGACTTACCTCTTGCTATTTTGCCCTCACAATCCCTTTGAACTGTTTCTTTACATGACATTTAGATATTATATCCTAAAATTGTTTTAATTTATTTTTTCTTTTCAGTTTGTATCTGCTCTCTTTAGAAGTATAAAGGCATCTAATTGAGAACCTACCAAATGCAATGATGTTTCAGCTTTTTAAAAATAGTTTATTGTCAAGTTGGTTTCCATATAACACCCAGTGCTCATCCCAACAAGTGCCCTCCTCCATGCCCATCTCCTCCCTTCCCCTCCCCCCACCGCCATCAGTCCTCAGTTTGTTCTCAGCATTCAAGAGTCTCTCATGGTTTGCCACCCTCCCTCTCCCCAACTATTTCCCCCCCTTCTCCCCCACAGTCCTCTGTTAAGCTCTTCCTAATCCACCTATACGTGCAAACATATGGTATCTGTCCTTCTCTTCCTGACTTATTTCGCTCAGCAGAACACCCTCAAGTTCCATCCATGTTGCTACACATGGCCAGATTTCATTCTTTCTCATTGCCATGTAGTATTCCATCGTATAGATAAACAACATCTTCTTGATCCATTCATCAATTGATGGACACTTAGGCTCGTTCCATGTTTTAGCTATTGTTGAGAGTGCTGCTATGAACATTGGGGTCCATGTGCCCCTATGCACCAGCACTCCTGTATCCCTTGGGTAAATTCCTAGCAGTGCTATTGCTGGGTCATAGTGGAGTTCTAGTGTTAATTCTTTGAGGAACCTCCACACTGTTTTCCAGAGGGGCTGAACCAGTTTACATTCCCACCAACAGTGTAGGAGGGTGCCCGTTTCTCCACATCCTCGCCAGCATCCAGAGTCCTCTGATTTGCTCATTTTAGCCACTCTGACCAACGTGAGGTGGTATCTCAGTGTGGTTTTGATTCTTCCCCAGTTCACACTCATGCTATAAGGTTTTCACAGCAGACTCTGTCTCCTTTTCCTCCCAAACTCCTGGATTCTGTAAGGGTTCCTCATGGCTTCAGGCCTTCTCCATTTGAGAGATGGGGGTGAGTGAAATGTATGGAGCTCCCTACTTCTCCGCTATCTTGTCTCCCTCCTGGTGTTTCAGCTTTAACAGGACCGAGCTCAGAAACCAGCCCTTTGCATAACGAGCATTTTCTCTTTGGACAAATCATTTCACTGCTCTAACCTCCCTTTCCTCCCTCTGTGACAGGGCACAGGAAAGCCCACCAGAACTCCCTGAGGTTGAAATAAAAAAGGTTGCAAATCCAGCTGGATTTATTTGTAAATATTTGTAAATATTCTTTCTTTAAGAATACCTGTTGTTATTACAAGGCTATAGTAATCAAAAGAATATGGCCCTGGCATAAAAACAGATACAAAGATTAAAGGTACAGAATAGAGAGCCCAGAAAGAAACCCAAGTATACGTGGGCTTTTTATGACAAAAGAGCCAAGAATATTCAATAGGGAAAGGACAGTCTCTTCAATAGATGGGGCTGGGATAAATAGACAACCACATGCAAAAAAATGAAACCGGACCACTATCTCACATAAAATCACTAAATCACTCAAAATGGATTAAAGGTTTGAACATAAGACCTGAAACCAAAAATCTAGAAGAAAACAAACCACACGTGGCAAGCTCCTTGATATGGATTTTGGCAATGATGTTTTGGATTCCACACCTAAAGCAAAGGCAACAAAAGAAAGAAATGGGAATGTATCAAACCAGAAACTTCAGCACAACAAAGGAAACCATCATTTTACAGAATGGGAGGAAATGGGATTTGCAAATCATATATGCAGTAAAGGCTTAATATTCAAAACATAGAAAGCACTAATATAATTTAATAGCAAAAACAAACAAATCGATGAAAAAATGGGCAGAGGATCTGAATAGACATATTTCCCAAGAAGATACACAGATAGCCGACAGGTTCGTGAAAAGGTGCTCAACATCACTTATCATCAGAAAAAATGCAAATCAAAACCACAATGAGAGGTCTCCTCATATCTGTCACAATGGCTATTATCAAAAACACAAGAAATAACAAGTGTTAACAAGGATATAAAGAAAATAGAACCGTTGATGGGAAAGTAAATGGGGGCAGCTACTATGGGAAACAATATGGAGGTGATATAATTCAGCAATTTCATTTGTGGATCTTTATCTGAAGGAAACAAAACACTACTTCAATAAGGCGTATGCAACCCTGTGTTCACTGAAGCATTACTTAAGATAAACAAGACATGGAAATAATCTAAATGTCCACTGATGGGTGAATGGATAAAGAAAATGTGGGATATATACAATGGAATACTATTCAGGCATAAAAAGAAGGAAATCTTGCCATTTGTGACAATGTGGGTAAACCTTGAGGGCATCATGCTAAGTGAAATAAGTTAGACAAATGCCATATAATCTCACTTATATGCAGAATCTAAATAAACAAAAACCCCAGAAAAACCAAGCTCATGGATACAGAGAACAAACTGGTAATTGTCAGAGGAAAATGAAGGAAGAGGCTCAAAAGATACAAACTTCCAAGTAAAAAATAAGTAAGTCTTAGAGAGATACTGTAGAGGGTGGTGACACTAGTTAATAACACTGTATTGCATATCTGAAAGCTGCTAAGAGAGGTGATCTTAAAAGTTCTTATCACAAGACAGGCCGCCTGGGTGGCTCAGTTGGTTTGGCGTCCAACTTCAGCTCAGGTCATGATCTTGCGGTTTGTGGGTTTGAGCCCCAGGTCAGGCTCTTGGNCGCCGCCCCCCCCCCCCCCCCGTTCACACTCTGTCTCTCTCTCTCTCAAAAATAAATAAATGTTAAGAAGGAAAAAAAAAGTTAAGTCATCACAAGAAAAACTTATAGCTATGTGTAATGATGGATATTAACTAGATTTATTGTAGTGATCATTTCCAGTATATACAAATATCAAATCATTATGTTGTACACCTGAAACTAATATAATGTATGTCAATTACATATCAATTAAAGAAAAAGAATAGATGTTCTTCTCTCTTCTATAAACACATCAGTCTTTTCCTTTCTCTCAGATACATCACTACTTTTTCCTTTATATTCTTCACCTGGTAGCTACCTGAAGCTGGTTCTAGATAAAATATCTTGGCATGTCTTCTTTTTCAAACTATATAAAGATAATCCTCAATTCAATTTAAAGAAATTTTTGAGAATCTTTTAGGCCAATTAAAACATTACCTATTAACAAATGTCTCGATTTCTCTATTGGTTTGCTTTTGAATTTTAAATTGGTTGAACTGGATTATGATGTAAATAAATTTACTAATAGAATATTACATGTTTCTATTCTCCAATTTTCTCTATGAGCTATATATATTTACATATATATTTATATATTGATTTATATTTATAAATATATATTTATATATAGTGTGTGTGTGTGTGTGTGTGTGTGTGTGTAATCAGTTTTGGAATACATGCTGTTAGTAACTAAGAAAATTGCTTCAGACTTACATTTGTTTTTCAACTTTCATATATTAGCGACTCCAGGGCAGAAGATGAAAAATAACCTAGTTATTTGTTATAATTCTATCTGTTTATTATCTCATATATTTTTCTTATATCTGATGAATATGTGGCTGGAAAATCTTTACTTTACATTGAAGATGATAATCTGATTTCTGTGCATTTGGGAGATTTACATTTTCTATCCCCATGTCACCATGTGAAATACTCTTCTTAATTATTTTTCTTTGTGGATAATATTTGTTGGATGGTCTTTCCCTAAGTCTTGGCTTGCCTGGGGAAATAGGACTCTAAGGCAGGGGAGAAAGGCATCCTAGGAATGTAGAAACAGCATGAAATCTAGGGATTTAACCTCTTGAGCTACCAAATACATTCCCAATTCCTGAGAGAGAATTCCATAAGCCCTTTAGCTGTTTGGCCCCGGGTTACCTTGTCCGGGGCTGCAGGCTGTATTAACCTCTGTCACCACCCTCTCTCACATAGGCGATTCTTCTAAGGGCCCTGGGCCATCTTGGCTGGCTGGTCAAACCACAGAGATTTGGTCACTCCTTCAGGGAAGAGAATTTCTCATCATGTCAGGCACATTTCCTCCCAGAAGCCCTTGTAAACAGCCAAGCCATTTTGTAATAACAGTTCCGATACTGAGCTCAAGATGTACCATGGGTCCGATCACATCTGACATAATATAGCTGCTGCTAGAATCCTTGGGCTGGCGGTTTTCCCGGGACTTTCCTGGTTAGAACACTCCTTCTTAGGGCATATCAGAGATGCCACCTACATATTTTGCCCGAGGGACTCCCTGAGGGTCCATATATCCTCCTTTTCACCTCCTTTGTTAACACCACGAAGAAAGAGTAAAGATGAGTGAGTCAGATGTTGAGATAAATTATCACATACATCAGGATGTGTTCACATCTAAGAATAAATGAAAGAAAAATTAACCTGTTGTTTTGCTATGCAAGTTATATTATTAATCAGTTCCCTACAATGTGTTTTAGCTGAAAAGTAATAACTCATCATTAGAGGGCTGCCCGAGGGTATTGAGCTACCATGGAAACAGCCTGTAATAAGAGACAATCTTTCTTTTTCCCTCTGAGGTACCATTTCATCAGATGACTTAACAGAACATTCAACATTTGGGTAGAAAAGAAATATGTATACTCACATCTATACTCACACGTATGTGTGTGTGTGCGCGCGCGCGCGCATGTAGCATAGTTAACAAACCGTCCCTAACAGAGACTCCATTCCGCAGATGGAATTCTCCAGGCAAATGCCTCTGGCTCTTGTCTTCCAACAGCAAAGAAGCCATCATCAAACACCTCAGCAAACACTCCAGTAAAATGATTAAGACTGGCTCCACACCCAGGAAGCCAACAGATGGAGGTTCTCTCTGACTTAAAATGGAAGGGAATTCAGAAGATGCAGCCCCTCCCAGCCTCTGCTCCTCTGGTATCCAGCAGTCGGAGCCCCAGACAGGAGGGCAGCTGTCGCCGGAGCCGAGGTCTGGGTGGTACAGTGTAAGCAGGGCAGGCGCCTGCTCAGAGCCAGGGGAAGGAGAGCCGGATAGGGAGGTGGAAGTGACAGGAGCCCCATGATTCTACACAGGCATCCCTTACATGATTCAAGGTGTTACCTTCTTATTCTTTAACTGGGCAAGAGAGAAAAATCAGATTTGCTAACTCCCTGCGCAAAAGCCAACCCCCAAGAAATCCTAGACATTGGAACAATAAAACCCAAACTGGCAGGTTTCCGGCAGCTAGCTGACAGAGTAGGGGGGAAAATCACCCTTTTCTCAAATAGCACTTTCATCTACTGATTATTGATCTTGAAACAAATGAATCTGAAATCTTCTTGGGGTGCCTGGTGGCTCCGTCGGTTTAAGCGCCTGACTTCCGCTCAGGTCATGATCTCGTGGCTCTTGAGTTCGAGTGCCACACTGGGCTCTGTGCAGAGAGCTTGGAGCCTGGATTCTGCTTTGGATTCAGTGTCTCTCTCTCTCTGCCCCTCCCCCGCTCATGCTCTGTCTCCCTGTCAAAAGTAAATAAACATTAAAAATTTTTTAAATAAAATAAAATCTTCAGTCAATGTGACAATGCCAATGTGACTTCTACTGTCAGGTTCTGTGTGCACAATGACATTGAAAGCAGATCTATCTGACCCACCTCTTTGTAGGAGCTTGGTGATCCCAAGCACCGGGCAGGGACCTCATAATCAAAATCTGGAAATTATACTCCAACCCAATCAATTGTCCCCAACAGGGGGATAGACTGGTGTCCAAGTCTCAAGGCGTTGTTGACTAAAATTTAGCTCATGAAGGTCTTTCCTAAGCACCCAGCCCAGAGCGGTCTTTTCATTTCTTTGCAGTCCTATGATATTTCCGGTCACTAGTATTCATTTGGCATCTGTCAGATGTGTCACAATTGATTACTTTTTCCTCTTTGTGTCTTGTTTTTCCTTCCTGGGCAGCAAATTCCTGAAGGGCAGGCATAGGAGACAACACAGCACTTCCTATGTGCCAGGCACTGTTCTAAGTGCTGTACACACATTCATTCACTCACTCTAGAATGCCGCTAAGAAGCTGGTGTGCTATTATTAGTCTATGTCTCATAGACAGAAAACTAAAGGAGGGAGAGGCTAAGGAATATGACCAAAGTCACACAGCTAGTAAGCGAAGGAGTCAGGCTTCAACCCAGGCCATGTGCCACCCGAGAATTTCCTTTTTCTTGCCATACTATCCTGTCTCCTGTGGATCTCAGAACACCCACAGCTTTCTCATGTCTGCCAGGGATCCCGTCTACCATTGAGTCATTGACCACTGGTCAGAAAGAGAACTAGAATTGAAGGAACTGGTAAAGATAAACTCAAATGAGTCTCCCTCCCCTGCAGGAAAACAAGTCAAAGCACATGCCTCATTCACGGAGGGTACACAACATCATTTTTAATTTTTTTTAATGTTTTATTTATTTCTGAGAGAGAAAGAGACAGCATGAGCAAGGGAGGGTCAGAGAGAGAGGGAGACACAGAATCCGAAGCAGCCTCCAGGCTCTGCGCTAGCTGTCAGCACAGAGCCCGACAAACCCACAAACCATGAGATCATGACCTGAGCTGAAGTCAAACGCTTAACCAACTGAGCCACCCAGGTGCCCCCACGGCATCATTTGAATGTCTGAACAACCGACCCGATTTCTATGATTTCCAGCCACTCTTAAGTGCCATTCTTAGAATATTTTCTCAAGGGATTCCAAAGAGGAATTCCATTATTATCTAAATGTCAAATTCTGTTGGACTCTGCAATTCACATGATGCTGGGATATACATACACGGTGTTTGTTGGCCAGTTGGGTAGATGTAAAGCCTCTCCAGAGGCTTGGACAAAAGGCACTAAATAAGACCAGCACACTCTTCAGCAGCATCCTAGAAACAAGGCTGATTTAATCTCGTGCTTGTATTGCTCACTTACGGTTGGGCAACCATAAGTCGCAACTTCTGGATCTTCAAAGGAAGGAAAGTGAATGAAGTCTTTGCCTTCTTTCAGTCTGGAGAAACATGTATTAAACAAGTAGAGAAGCCTTAGAGAAGACCCTCTCTGAGGCTCCTTACTAGTGATGAGGGAACGGAGGTAAGCAGGGTGACACGTTGCCATCAGTGGAAGGGACAAAGGGAGGCAGACTGAGTTCTCAGAAAAAATCTCAGCTGTGCTGACGGCTCAGAGCCCGGAGCCTGCTTCAGATTTTGTGTCTCCCTCTCTCTCTGCCTCTCCCCTGCTCATGCTTTCTCTCTCTCTCTCTCTCAAAAATGAACAATTTTTTTTTAAATTAAAAAAAAAGGAGCAAAGGCTTTGAGGTCGGAGAGAAGGAGACAATGGGGTCTGAATATGTGGGGCCCTGTGGTCTGTGGTTGATGGCTTGGGTTTGTTACAGGCAACGGGAAGCTGTTGGAGAGTACTGAGTAAGAGAAAGCCCGATCTGGATTTACTTTTCTGCAAGACCTCACTGAACTCTGGAAGTGACCTGTATTCAGAACTCATTTTGTACTATCTGCTCTTGGCAGTCTTACATGTTTGCTCTGCTTCTGAAAACCTGGCCATACCAAGTGGTCAGCATGTCCTAGAGATAGAAATCAAGGTCAACTTTAGCATTAAGAAGCATGCCCTAGATCCATGGCTTCTTATGTTGACAAAATAATGAAGCAGCAATACATGAAGTTTGTATCTCACAGGAGAATCCTACCTCAACCTTTCTTTTCTTAATTTTTCTTATTTTGTACTTTAAGGAACATTTATGTTACTGTTACCCATAGTTTTTTGTTTTAATCATTGTGCACTTTTTAATTAAGAAAGTATATCAAACATAAAAAGACATTGGGTCAAAACATGCAAGCCGTCTGAGCTCAACTTGGAATGGAAACAAATTTAATTGATGCAATTTGCAGCCATTTAAATATTTCATATTCAGTTATTAACACCGCAGGGAGAGTGGGCACTTGGTGCTGGCAGACCAGAGGAAAGGGAATTGCTGGTTTTGTAATTTTCACTCACTTGGGTCTGATTTCGCTTGGCATTCTCCGCATGTTGTGTAGGTCAATGAACACCACGTCCTCAAAGGACAAAGGACACGAAAGTGTATTTCATATTGAAACCCAGCAGTTAGCACCAGGAGGGAGAGGCATTTGTGTTGAGATAAAGGCTATTTACCCCTTAAGACCATGTGGGAAATCTTTCAACTAGAGAGCCGTGGTTTAGTGCTTAGATTTCACGACATCCACTGTAGGAGACGTGGGTGGATGCTCTCAATCAGCTGTTTAATTAGACAACGTGGCTAACAGAGAGAGAACCCATGGAGCTGAGCATTTTCTGGTTTCATCTTCTTGCCTCCAGCTCACAGTGGAGTCTATGTGTGATGATTTCTGATTGCGCATTCATCTGAATTCCGCCTTTGGGGAAGGGAAGAGAAAGGTAGAAGAGCAATAAAGGAGGAGGCATAAACATGAATGGCTTTCACTTGTTGACACCCACTACAGACAAAATTGAAAATGTAACCAAAAACACCTGAAGATTCATAGATAGAGAACAGACTGGTGGTTGGGAGGAGGGAGAGAAAGGGCAAAATTAAGTAAAGTAAAGGGGATTAAGAGGTACAAACAACCAGTTTCAAAATTAAGTCACAAGGATATCAAGTACAGTCTAGGGAATGTAGCCAATATCATAATCACTTTTCAAAGTGACAGGCTAGTCTCTGCTTTCTGCTAGATCTTTGGAGGTGATCACGTTGTAGTGTATAAAAATGTCTAATCACAGTGGCTCCTGGCTGGCAACTGACTCTTGATCTCGGGGTCATGACTTCAATCCCTGTGTTGAAGGTAGAGTTTACTTAAAAAAAAAAAATTATCCTTTAAAAAAATCCAATGGGGGAATGCCTGGATGGCTCAGTCAGTTAAGCATCTGACTTTGGCTCAGGTCATGATCTCATGGTTGTGACTTGAAGCCCCTCATTGGGGCTCTGCACTGTCAGTGCAGAGCTTGCTTGGGATTCTCTCTCCCTCTCTCTCTTTCTGCCTCTCCTTCATTCTCTCTCTCTCTCTCTCTCCCTCTCTCTCTTTCTCAAAAATAAATAAATAAATAAACTGGAAAAAAATCTAATCACTATGCAGTACACCTGAAACTAACAGAGTATCATCTGTCAATTATAATTCAATAAAAATAATAATAAAATATTTCAGGCGAGAATATGAGAGCTTCTGGTTCAATACTGGAAAAAAGTTGCTGACAGCTCAGGTTCACAAGCAGCTCCAGTTCTAGATGTGGGGTCTCTCTGGGCAATTTGGACATCGATCGTCTCTACTCCCCTCTATCTGCACAGAAATGCGAACAGGGAAATGTACAAGAAGACCAAACAGACTCTTTCTGAAGGAATTTTCAGAAGAATATCGTGTAGAAAAATTCTGTCGGGCTTGTAAGAGCGTAGCTTGAGCCCCGTGCCAATTTATCTCTCTCTTCGGACAGCCAACCCCTCCCTAGGAGGAGGGAACATAGGCAGCTGCCTGGAGCCAAAGCAGACAGAAGCTTCCCTATAAACATGGATTCTCATCAACACACAAAGGAAATGGGGGACTGAGGCAGGATATTGCATTTTTCATTAGACCCCAAGCCTGCAAAGTGCTCTGCTTCAGTGTTATCACAGCCACTGGATTCTCAAACTCACATGGAGTTAGCTCTACTCTCTCTGGGCAGGCAGAGCAGAGAGAAGTTCCCAGCACAGTGAGAGAAGGGCTCACGCTTCTGCTCAGAATTCTGGTGGACGTGGACTTCAATGTTGCCCGAGTCCAGTGCATTCTGCGGAAATCATAACCTCAACGCCTTTCTTCCAAACCCACTGGCTGAGGGCTTCAAGGGGGGAAATCGGGGACAAAAGCTTTGGGTTTTTGCTACTTTCTAATTGAAAACGGTAGTCCCATCTTGAACATATATGAAAAGGGTGCTCTTTGGAAGATGAACTCACCTGCCCAGTGAAACCCTGAGGAGCGAGCAGGCACTCCCACGTCCTAGAAGAATGTTTTCAGTTCACTGATAATCCGAGGGCACTTCTGGCCCCTCTCCTGGCATTCCCTCCAGTTTACCCAGTTAAGTAGTGGTTAGGATTTTGACAGACAAACCACTGACGTGACCCATCTTTAGTGCCATTTTAGAGATGATATGGGGCCAGCTCTGAGCACAGGTTTGTCAGTACTGTGGCTGGGGGAGGTTGTTCAGAGGTACAGAGGCATCTGGATTCCTTTTGATGACCACCTGAAGGCGGTCATTTACCAAGGGCTTCCCCCTGATATCTGATTTAATTAAAGCCCAGAGAACTTTAGTTTTGCTTTTTAATAGAACTTTATTTTGCTTTTCCCCACTTGTTTCAAACATGCCATTTCCCACAGGAAATTTTTCTATCTCTATTTGGGGAATAGACGAGAAGTCTAAGTTTTTCTTGAAATTAAATTTGCTGAGCTAGGCTCATTTTTTGGAACTACCTAGAATCATTCCAAAAATTGTGGAATACTCTGAGAGGGGAACTATCTCAATACATCAAGTGAGACTTTTAAGGAACATCTAGTCTTCTTGAAACTAACACACACGTACTCTTTTTCAGTAACTAACTTTTACCCTACATATCTTAGACATTCTCTGAAATCATGTGGGACAAAACCCTGAACTTCAGTCTCTTGGATTTTAGAGGATCATTTCTAAATGACAAATAAAATGAAAACCAGAATCATTGGATTATACGCTGTTATTTCATCCCGAGAATCCACATTGGGCTAGGAAACTTGGCTCAAACACATCAAACGCTTCCTGATGTGCATCCAGACCAATACATTGGTCCAAAGCCATGGTGAGGAAGAAAGTAGATGTTGAATGTCCCTGCACCATTCGCCACAGTGGGCACTGCAGAAACAGTGCGTGGCCATATTGACTCACGTCTAGGGTTCGTTGAGGCTGACCATTACCAGAGCTGCTCTCAGATCTCCCTCATCTTCTAATTTAATTCAGTTCATTTTTAACTCAATCCAATGAAGTTGGAAGTAGATGTGTAGCAATGTGCTGGTTAAAGACTCAGGGAAGATTGCTCCATTGGGTGATATCATGAGAGGTTGAAACATGGTAGACATAGGAGAGAAATGGAGGAACTATGAAATAATAGAAAGCATGTTATGTATGTATTTTCTCACTTTATTTCTTACTCATACAAAGTAAAATGCAAGTCAGATGGCTCCTCTGGGTATCTGCCCATGGTGATCTGTCCTGTGGCTTTGTCATCCCAACATGTGGCCCTCTACCACTGCTGTGGTGGAAAGAGAAGGGGCATAGAAAATTCACAGCCACCCCTGTCTACTCCCAGCTAGAAGTGACTTGCTTCACCTCTGCCCAGAGCACTGGTCTAACTAGTCACATGGTCCCAACACAACTGGGAGGGATGGGAAGAACTTCCTATGTGCCTAGGAAGGAGGGAAGAACTGGATGTGATGAACACTAGCAAGGCTAGGTCCAGAATGACATATGGGCCAGGAAACAATAGAGGTTCCCATTTTTTGGGTCATTGATATACTCAGTTCCTATTGCCAAAAAAGTATCCTTGCTCTCCATGTCCTGTGTCAAGTGGATACTAGCCAAATGAAATTGAAAGTCGACCTAACAATATAAATAATAAAGACCACAGATTTTATACTTCCCCTGAAATATGGAATTAAGGCAAAGTAGTAAACATTTCAATTCTCTGGATTAGTACCTAAATTATACGCTTCTCTTTACCAATGTAGATCTGGCCTCTCCATTTGCCAAATGATAAAGTTCATTTCTTCAGCCAACTCCTCTGGCCTACCTGCTAGTGCTACATGCTGACACACAAAGCTGATTCAGACACAGATTCTGTGCTCATGGCCCCTGCTGTCTAGTAGAGAAGACACAGTGATGACACAAATAGCTACTAAACAAGGAAGATTGTAAGAGGTTCTAGGAGGTCAAATTATAAAAGGATGAATGTTCAGTGGGGCACCCAGGTGGCTGAGTCAGTTAAGCATCTTGTTCTTGGTTTTGGCCTGACCTCACAGTTCCTAAGATCGAGCCCCAGGTTGGGCTCTTCACTGGCAGTGAGGAGCCTGCTTGGGATTCTCTCTCTCCTTCTCTCTATGTCCCTCCCACACATTCTCTCTAAATAAATAAATAAGTAAACTTTTAAATAAATAAATAAATAAATAAAAGGACAAATGTTCTAGACATGCTAATCTAGGCTGCATGCTCCCAGTGGATTGGACCAGCAGTAGAGACCCAAGCCAAAGACTGCAAGTGTCATGGCACATGGCCTGGCTGGAAAAGAGAGACTGGGCCAATGTGAATGTACTCTTGGCAGTTTGGAACTAGAAAATTCAGAGACAGAGCTAATAGAAAGACATGTCCAGCTGGGGCCGGAGTCACCACCATGGTCTACAGGCAAGCTAAAGTTAGGAGCCAGGGTGCATAGGACAGCACAGAGGCAGAGAGAGAAGCAGATATCACAAGGGAGACTGACTTTACATCCCTGTGCAATTCAGGAAACCCCTCCCTGCTTTGTTCTCACAGGACCAGTTGTCTTGTAGTTTGAGTTCTTGGAAGAACCTGTCATACAAGTTATGAGCACAGGCTCTGGGGTTAGACAGATCCAAGTTCATCCTGTAGCTTGGCATGGCACTAGCCATGTGGTCCTACAAATACTTATCCTGTCTAACTAAGCCTCTGTCTCCTCATCTGTAAAATGGAGTGGAGACTTTACAGGTTTGTTGTAAAAATCCAGTGGAATAAGACGTGACACACACAAAGCAATAAACCACTATTATCAGCATTGCTGTGATCTCCATGTGCTGCTTTCTTAACCACCCACATGTATTTAAGAACCTACCCTCTCCTCCTATTTGCCTTCTTTGAGTGGGTCTTTGCTCTAAATAAACCCAAAGATGCCCAAATAAGCCCTTCTGTTTGGGTTAAAGCTTCTGAGAAGGCATAATTTGGGGGCAGATCTGGCTTTAATATTCTTGTTCTTACAGCTTGTGTGAAATTTTGTTAAGTTCCCTAAACTTTTCCTAAGTTAGAACATTGAACGAATAGATGATCTGAAAGAGTGCTTCAGGTCTAGAGTTCTATGACAGTAAAGATACTTTTGTTAGTGTATTATCCCTGTTAAGTATTAAAAAAGTACTTCTTAAGAGGGGCTTTTTGAAGACCCAGCAATACAAGGAGTCAAGAGCCCATTATGCAACACTTGATAGCTTACAAAGTACCTTTTTTTTAATTGCTGAGAGAGAGAGAGAGAGAGAGAAAGAGAGAGAGAGAGAGCATGAGCAGAGGAAGGTCAGAGAGAGAGGGAGACACAGAATCCGAACTAGTCTCCAGGCTCTGAGCTAGCTGTCAGCACAGAGCCCGATGCGGGGCCAGAACCCACAAACCGTGAGATCATGACCTGAGCCAAAGTCGGATGCTTAACTGACTGAGCCACCCAGGTGCCCCTATGAAGTATCTTCTTACATATATACATTTGACTTCAGGGCAGCTCCCAGCAACTCCACAAAGTAACCAAAGAAGATATCATCCTCATCCCCACTCTTGAAAGGATTTATGAAGTTTCTGACTTTTCAAGAGATGCAGGTTAAAAAGTGACAGGTCATGGACTCCAATCCTGAGTTTCTGATTCCCATAGTCTTGTGTTTTCTGCTAGACCCTGTTCTCCCTCCTCCTCTTGCCCAGACAAAGTGTGTGGTCTGAGGCTCTCCAGGACACTGGAATGGCAGGGCAAAAGGGGCAGAGCATATGCACCATGGGATGACAACACGCACACTATTAATGGGAATTTTATGCACTGTGAAGGGTCACCTTTGATTTTGGTTCCCCTTGATCTACACCAGGAAAGCATATTCCAATTGTTTGAAGAAAGATAAGCCAGAGAATGGCAGTTGAGGGGAATTATTTATTCGCACGGGTAGAGAAGGTGCGAGCAGGGTGGTAACAAAACACCCCAGGTTCCGGTTATGGTGGCTGGTACATGTTTAACAATTGGCCTTCCAAAACACGAAACGAAACACACACACCTTGGTATAGTTAGCACTGGCCAGCGTCTGTGGAGTCAGCACCCAAACCATGGACAGCTCCAAGCTCTCACCGCAACATGGCCAACTTGGAGGGGAGCAGAGGTGTGCAGAACACACAGGTGCAGCCTCCCATCATAGGTAAAAGAGGCAAAAAAAAAATAGCTGCAGGACATAGGTGATTGCTAAATTAGGAAACAAAGAGTTTTGAGCATTTATTAACTTTGTTTTAAATACATTTTATTGCATTGAATTCCACTTGTAATAATGGCTGTGTTTAACAACAGACTCATGAAATTCCTGGAAATTTAATGATACCCTCATTACAGCTGGTGTCTCCAACACATCAGCAGAGGGATGGTGTCTGCCTTCAGCGCTTCAGTGGCTCTTCATTCTCCTCTTTCTGTCTAGCCCGTGGGGGTGGGATTAATGAAGTGGCAATTTCAATGATGTGACCTCTTCTTCCTCCACCATCGCCCACACTCCCTCTGCCCTCCTGAGGGATTGTTGAAGGGGAAGAACAGTTTTCAATTGATATTCTTCTTCACCTTGAGTGTGGGCTCCAAGACCCAGCATTGAGTTCAGCTTCTACAAACACTGGTAGTGTGTTTATTGTGACACCTGGTGTACCCCTATTAGACACTGGATGCTGGAAATAAACTTCCCATCTTGCCTGCTTGGAACCATGCAGACTTCATGAATCTAGGCTTATAAATTTTACAACACCCATGAAATATTGCTTTTGGAGTAGGAACATTACAGAGATGGTTAAACCAGACCCCTAATTCCCTCGAGCACTATTTTTATAGCTATTAATCTCAGTATCAGGCACAATTTACAACTGTAATAGCTATCTCTTTGCCAGCATATACATACAGAAACAAAACTGGTATAAAAGAGAAGGTATTTAGCACCAGATTCCTATGCGCAATTATGATGGAGAACATAGCTGACTCACTTCTCTCAGAAATAATTAGCTCTTGTATAATTTTTACGTCGCTGAATTTTGCAAAGAGTATTTTGAAAGCAGCGATCACAAATTCCCCAGAGCCAAAAGTAACTCTAATGGAGGGCGAAAGCAGTACTCTGGGATGGCTAAGATGAATATCTGAGAATCCCTTTAAATGCTGCAAGCCAGAGCCCACCCGGGTTCCTCTGTGGGGCCTGGGGGAGTTTATGTACTACAGCTAAATAAAACATAAAATGTTATAGCATAGATCTTCTAGTATCTACATTGTTTCCTTCATATAAAAGTTTATTGGTACCTTCAGGGACTCGGATAATGTTTCAAACACTCACATGTCTGTGCTGGAAATGGGCTTTATTTGAAAGCTCTTAATCTTTGTAGTATTTGTTTTAGGGACATAGATTCTCCTATCTCTGTTTGGGGACATAGGAATAATTTTATAAGCTTATGACATGAATCAGGTTATACTGAAACCAGCCTTTTAAAAAATAAGATGTTGCAGTGCCTAGCGCTGGGCTTGCTAATGGCAAATCTCCAGTAAGTGTTAGCAGGAGGCTACACAGGAAGGGAAGAACAGATTCACAATAGCCCTAGAGAAGGCTCATTAACTGAGGTCCTTGGTTTCCCCTCTACTTATCACTCACAGGCAGGGCTCTGAGATCTTTCTCCATCTGTTTTGATCTCAAAAGTGACAGTCAAGGCCATGGATTCATTCTGGAACAATATGTCACTCCCAGAAGAAAACCAGCCCTTTGCTGGTGAGCCATGCTTGAGCTACTGTGATTTTGATTTGGACCCAATGACTTTCTATTGGCAGTCCATCTGTTTGCCTGGTGGTGGCACAAAATGGAGGGGATGCATCTAGATGTTTCAATGCCCTAGCTTTACGTGCTCAACCTCCTCTTTCCACTTGTGGTTCAAACAGCTCAGCTCTTACTCCTCTCACGGAATTCTACCTCCATGAAATCTCACACCACTCTCCCCCTGTGATATCCAATCCAGTGACTGATTTCATAAAGCTGTGGTTTATTCTGGTGTCTGTTTGTAAGATATCAAGGCAGTAGACTATAGCTTGGCCACCTACTAGCTGTGTGACTTTGAGCATGTTCTTAACCTCTCTGAGCCTTGTTTTCACTATTAAATGAGACTGAGAAACCACCTATGAGTTTTGTGAAGGCTAATTGAGACAAAATATATACAGTGCTGAACACAGTGCCTGGCACATGGTTGCCTTTTAGTAAAGGTCATTTGTTATTATGGCTGCCGTGATTTAAAAATAAAATGAAATATACTCATACAAAACTGAATTTATGTGTGAAATCAGCACTCCGATTAAGAATTATAATATTGCCAACACCCCAGGAACCTCTCATGCCCTGCTCAGTCACTGACCACCCCTCTCCCAAATGAAATCACTATTCTGCTGTCAACATTATGGGTTCGTTGTTGAACTTTGCAAAAATGGAACCAAACTGTATGTTCTTTTTCTTCCCCTCGGCACAGTTTGTGAGCTCCATCCACACGTTGTGTGTTACTCATTCTCATTGCCGTACAATATTTTATGATAGGAGAGACAAAACTGCATTTATCCTCTCTCCACTGTGGATATTTGGATTGCTTTCAGTTTTGGGATATTACCGAGTTCTGCCGTGGATAAATATTCCTGCACATGCCATTTAGTGAACACGTGGTGAGCATACACTGAGAACAGGAATGGCTGGGTCACTGGGAATGTTCTGCCTCAATAAATGCGATGTTAATATTTGCAGGCAGAAAATGTGTTCCCTTTCTCATGCATCTTGCACTTCCAGCAATGATATCAAGCAATTATTTATAAATTGATCCAGATATTAAACAAAATGGGTATTTTGGAAGCTATGGAGAGAAGCATTTTTATTTTTTTAATGTTTGCTTATTTTTGAGAGAGAGAGAGAGACAGACAGACAGACAGAGTGTGAGTGGGGGAGGGGCAGAGAGGGAGACACAGAATTCAAAGCAGGCTCCAGGTAGTCAACACAGAGCCTGACCGGAGGTTCAAACGCAAAAACTGCAAGACCTTGACCTGAGCTGAAGTTGGATGCTCAACCAACTGTGCCACCCAGCCGCCCCAAGGAAAGAAGCATTTTTAAATGGTTTAACTAGAAAATAAAACTTTCATAATACTTCATAGGGTCTCAACTCTACTTCAATTAAAAATTTCTTAATGATAAAATTAATGTTTTACTCTGGAGCCATTTTAAATGATGAAGTAGAAAACAGGTTGGCAAACTAAGGCCCATAGGTCCAATATGACATGTGGTCTGTTTTTATGAGTAAAGTTTCATTAGAACACAGCCACACCCATTCATCTACATAGTGTCTATAGCCCTTTTAGCACTACAACAGCCAAGACTGAGTAGTTGTGATAGAGACCATGTGACCCACAAAGCCTAATTACTTACTTTCTGCCTACTTAAAGAAAAAGTTTGCTAAACCTGATGTAAAAAAATATTTAAGGGCAGGAGGAAGAGAATCCTCTCTTAACGCTGTGAGCAGCATCCTCAATTCCATACACACTTGTTATCCTCACTGCAAAGTATACCTTCTGCTTCCATTGCTCAGAGATGATCTCTAAGTCATAGGAAGCTTTGCTTTGCCCAAAGGTCTTACAATGATCATATATCTTTGATGGAATAAAAAGTTGGACAGGATGGAAATATTGTTATAGGAAAAACATACAAAATACAGTAATCAGAAAGAAGGGAGCTGGCCAAAGAAGTCCAGGAAAAGGAATAAAAGAGAAGTCCCTGCTGGCAAGGTAGCTCCATCCTTGCTCAGAGAAAACAGCCATGTCCTGGAACACAGGTGGTCCGTCTGGAGGCATCTTGCCCCGGGGAGAGGGTCAAGCCAGACAGTCCCAGATCACTGACTTCAGCATTTCAAGTCATCCAAATTCCCCCTGCTTCTCAGAGTCCACAATCACAATGACAAAGTTTGATTTTAATTTGGCTTCCGTCTAAATTTGCCTAGAGGGGTAGAAAAAAGCTAAACAGCAAATAGGAGTATTCAGGTTTTCTTTCCATTAGGAATGAATAAAGTAAGGCTTTGTTTTCTACAAAATCATTGTATAGTCTAAGTGAAAGCTTTTGTTATTCTTGTTTGCCATTCAGCAGGACTAGGGCCAATAAAAGACATGCAGGATACATGATCCTTTTCTTCTGACCTAACCCATCTTCTCCTATTTCTATGTTCCTGTGCATGCTTAAGAAATGAGTCATGGTTACCATCACCTTCTATGTTGAAACTACCTTATCTTTTCGCTTCCTTATGCTCTTTCTCCTCTTTGTCTACTCAAACAAAATCTGAAAGAATCACCTTCTGAAAAATCTCCCTTTCTACATCGCATTGTAGCCATTGCCATTTGGACTGATGAACTTGGCAGAAGTGACGGACTCTATTTTGCAGTTGGGTTTGCGTTCCAAATCTAGGCTGTGGTGATATGGCATAACTCTTTTTGCCTTGGGAATATCTTGGATAGAAGTTATGCACAGAAAAGAAAAAAAAAGTTTATTGTTTCTCAAAGCTTATTAGTGACAATGCCTCTTAGGTTTGTTTTTTTTTTTCCCACAAATAGTTTATTGTCAAATTAGTTTCCACATAACACTCAGTGCTCATCCCCACAAGTGTCCTCCTCCATGCCCATACCCCCCTCCCCCCCACATCCATCAGTCCTCAGTTTTTGTCAGCATTCAAGAGCAAACCATGAGAGCCTCCTAGGTTTTTCTGAGGAGGGTCATGTTAGTCTAGACGTTGGCATATAACTTCTTGGTTTTCAAATAATTCAGGGTCTCGAGATGGTGTCTTAAGCCAAGTTCCTTAGTGGCAGGACCCGAGACGGGGATGCCTGTGGTTTGTCAAGGATGTGCTCTGTCCCCAGCCTGATCCCATGCAGAGGTCCGGAGCAGGAACTGTACCATGAAATTGGTCCCACATTGAGCAAGAAGGTTGCCCTTCTGTGCCCTGCTCCTCTGTCAGTCCATCATCACCTACCAGATGGGGGTGAAGTCAGTGGAGGAGGGCATAATCAGCCTCCTAGGCTGGGGGTTTCCATTTGTCCAAGGGCCACTCTTTGGAGAAGGGACAGCTATGAGACATTAGCAGGTATGAAAGGAGATTTCAAAATGGAGCACACAAGCCTCCCTAAAAGAACCTCCTTGAAATAGGGATGGGAGGCCACCAGGGAGAAGGAATTCATGCACATCCTCATGGGAGGAACCATGACCTTTTGCCATCTCTAAGCCCTCAGCCTGGACTGAACTCCCTCCTCATGGACGTACCTGAATGACTGGCATTCTTCACTTCCAAAGGAGCCAAGGTGATCTGACAACCTTTGACCCTTCCTTTGCATAATAACCCAACCAATTCCTGTTAATCTAGTTTCATTCCCTGTTCTGCATGAGAGCTGCACTCATGGCCTTTCACTTTTCCATCTCTGCCCTCTCCTTGTCTCCCTCAGAACAAAACTCAGGTTTCTACCACAACCTGGGTCTCGCCAATTGCGATTCTCATTGTCCAAATAAATACCTATTTGGTTACATTTTCAGTGAATTCTTTCTTGGTTGACAGAGCCCACACACATAACAGTTGAACACAAAATTCATGAAGTGATCTGCATGGGACAGAAATCACCTCCCCTATAGAGGGGAACCGTGATCTGTCTGAGTGAATACGGGTCAGAGTTTCTCTGATAACATTTTGGAGGTCAAACTTCTACATACCATCATATGGCATAGAGTAAACAACAACAGAAGTCATTATCTCTGAGAGGCTTTGTTTTGAGAGGAACTAAGGAATAATTGGCCATAATCTGGATTGTACGCTCATAATATAAGAATGTTCTTTCAGGAAAGCAATATATATGTATGCATGCATGTATAGATAAATATATGTGCGTGTAAAAGCAAAATTGGAAACAGAAAAAAAATCCTTTCCTTTGTCATATTTAAATTTGCCAAAATAAGTGTTTTTCTACATTTCCAATAAGGTGTGCCCTTGTAGACGTGAGGATTATAGAATGGAGAGATCAATACAAACAGGAGAATTAAAATTGTGTCCCACATCCATCTGGGTGGTGACGACATGTAGGAACTCAAGAAGAGAAGCAACTCTCAATCCATAGTATACATGCCTCCAGGCAAGCCTCCCCTATTTTCCAGAAATTTCCTTAAGGCTAATAAGGGGGAAAAAATCAACATTGATATTATGTTCACATTAACATTTTCTCCTTTACTATGTGTCTGTAAGCATTGCAATTACAAACACATAAGACATGTGTGCTGTCTAGCCTTGAAGGAGGATTTCAACCATGGCATTTGACCTCTAACTTTCTAATAGGCTAAATTCTAATTTCCATCTTCTCTCTTAGCTCAGGAGAAAGACCCGGCAGGCAAGCATCCCCTGATGGGAATCAAATCTATCCCTTGAGCAGGAGGGGCTGCCCTGAGCCAACAAGACCCCTCGTGACTGAACCCAAGACAATGATCAACCTGACCTTCAAGCCCAGAGGCACGTACCCATTGACCTTTGTCAAACGTTCTGCTGACGTAAACCCAGAAGTATTTTCAGTCCTTTGGAGGGTCTTTGAGACACTAGCCTGCTGTCTTCCCAGTGCTGGCCTCACTGAAACAAACTCATTTCTTGTTCCACCACCTCCTTTGTCTCTGCCTTCAGATTTTCTCAGCAGCGAGTGGCTGGACCTGGTCTGTTTGGCACTCCAGAGCCAGGAGCTCCTGCATCCCTGTTCCCTGGGAACCACCACATCACAAGTGGTTATTTAAATGTGTCAAAGAACAAAAACTGGCGCATCCGGGTGGCTCAGTCAATTATGAGTCATAATTTGGCTCAGGTCATGATCTCACGGTTAGTTGAGTTCAAGCCCGCATCGGGCTCTGTGCTGACAGCTCGGAGCTTGACGACTGCTTCAGACTCTGTGTCTCCTCTCTCTGCCCCTCCCCTGTTCACGCTCTGTCTCTCTCTTTCTCAAAAATAAACACTTAAAAAAATAAAAAAGAAAGAAAGAAGAAAAATTCAGCCTAGGAAATTTGAAGATCTATTTGGCTTTATTAGGTGATCCGTGAATGGGGCAGCATTCACTCTAGCTAGTAGAGGGGAGCTCAGAGGAGGAGGCTTACAAAATAGATTTTTACAAGACAGAGAGGGTAGGCTAAGGAAGTTACTAGGAAAAGAAAAGAAAGGATTATTTCAGGCTAGGTCACATGCCCTTGGGGGAAAGAGCCAGGACTTTTCACGCAGATTACCTCATCTTCCCTTTGGGGGTCGGAGGGGGTGGAAAAGGCCCAGGAGATCCATTACCTCATTGTAATGACCAGAGCAGAAAATTCCTGACTGACCGGTTAAGATTTATTGCAATGACATTAGGTATTAATTTTGGTGACTTGGCCTAAGAGATATGAGGTTGAGCCTGCGATTTTCTTTTTAACAGGTTGAAATTAAAATTAATTAAAATTAAAATAAAATTAAAATTGAGATTCTCAGTCACACAAACTACATTTCCAGGGTTCAAGGTGTGGCCCTTGACTGTACGACTGGGTGGTACCAAGGTACACCATTGCAGAAAACCTCCAGATAGTGCTGATGTAGACCCTCAAAAACCTTCTGTGGATAAAGTGTTAAAAAGTATACGATATATGTAGACAATTGTGCTTCCAAATACTTGATCTTGAGTTATCATTCTTGTTGTCACTGTTGTTAGATTTGGTTAAAAAGACAGTTGGGTTAACAGGAAGGGTGTGTGCTTTGGAGGTAGGCAGCCAGGGCCTCAAGTGTCCTTACCATCTATTGACCCAGTGAGCTACCATCTCTGAGGCTCAGTTTCCACATCTGTAAAATGTGGAGAACAACATCTACTTTGAAAAGGCTTTATGAGACTAAGTTAGTGCCTCTAAAAAGTCCAGCCTAATGTTTGGCACACACTTGAGACCCATAATAATTATTATTGTTTATGTACAAAGAAAGAAAGAAAGAAAGAAAGAAAGAAAGAAAGAAAGAAAGAAAGAAAGAAAGAAAGAGAAGAGAAGAGAAAGAAGAGAAAAGAAATAAAAAGAAAAGAAAGGACGGAAGGAAGGAACAAAAAGGAAAAAGAAGTTTATCCCCTCTGAGCAAGTTATGATATTTCAAGCTGATAATGTTAGAATTGTCACATTGATTTTGACAAATATTTTAATTATCCCATTTGCACGTGTCTGAAATTATTTTTAAGCTTATTGTTTTGACATAGGCAAAGGAGTTTGATTTCCTTCTTCATTCTCTTTTTCTTGGTTGTTTCTAGAATGCTGTACTGAAAAGCAATTAGATGGAATTAAACTAAACTTAGATTGTAGTTTTCAATACTGGGAGACACAGAGATTGTTCTAAAAGACACAGAATGGTGATAAACCTGGACCGGAGCCCACCCCTATTATAGTTAAGAGACTAATTTTTCTCTGTGAGGGTTCTCGAGAATCATTTAGAGAAGAGGCTTTTGAGATGCTTAAAAAAAAAAGAAGAAGAAGAAGAAGAAAATTCATCCAAAAATGAAGTTAGTTTAGCAGTGCCAATTAGTCCCTTATTTAATCTGTATCAGATGACGAGTGTTTCAGCCTGAAGAGCCACACACCAGACCACCAGACCGCCGGGAGGCACTCCTCCCGGAAGTGGCCAGAGCCCCTACGGAAGGGCTTCAGCTGAGTCCAGGTTCTGCCTCCTTTGAACGAAGACTCATTAAGGGCCGTTTCCGGAACTCCTAAAGATCGGGTGGTGCGCACTCATATGGAGAAGAGGAAAAGGTAGTTTCCAGGATGCAACCTTTCAGGAAGTTGGCCAGGAATTTGAAGGCAGAGATTTAAAGAAGCAAACAACATTCTCCTGCGACACCAGGAAAGCTTGGGCAAGCCTCTTGATCTAGCTGTGTCGGTGGCTCGGGGCGCAGGGCGCGCGACTGCTAAGGCAACATTGTGGAACCATTACAGGGCCGCAGTGCCCACCCGGCTGAACACGGACAGGCCCATCCGGGGACCCACGCCAAAATAGCCATAGCCCCTAAATGGCCAAGGGGATACTTACAACCACAGTTACAAAAAAAGGGGGGGAGAACTCCATACATCACCATAGTTCCTCCTCTTCCTCTGATACCGGCCCCTCCTACTACCTTGTGCCAGAACCCCTCCCTTTGGCTGTCCTGACCCCCCTGTTCCCTGGCCACATTTTCAATAAACTTCTCTTGCCTTCATTCTGCCTCAGGGGCATTCGTTCACCTCCAGCATCACCCGCTTCTCCCAGATCGACGCCCCACACGGGTTGGGGGGGGGTGGATCAGATAGAAAGACACCCTTTAGACACCACGCATTTCAGTATTCTTGTTTTGTCACACCAAATACTCAGTGCCCAAGAAGAGACAAGTGACACGCACTCGGGGAATCAGACAAGACTGTTAATTTCGCACTTTTGCTGACCCAGTGGAGTCACCTCCAGAGGCTGAGCCCTGAGCTCTGGTGCTGGCCTTTTTTTTTTTTTTTAAAACGTTTTATTTATTTCTGAGAGAGACAGTGTGAGCAGAGGAGGGTCAGAGGCAGAGGGAGGTACAGAATCCGAAACAGGCTCCAGGCTCTGAGCTAGCTGTCAGCACAGAGCCCGATGTGGGGCTCAAACCCACAAACTGTGAGATCGTGACCTGAGCCTAAGTCGGACGCTTAACTGACTGAGCCACCCAGGTGCCCCGGTGCTGGCCTTCTTTTATGCCTGGCCAGCTTCCGGGTACTTGGAAACTTTCTATTGGCTGCACCGGGTGGGTGGGGCGGGGAGTGTGGACTATTGGCTGATGCAAGAGGCAAACAAGATTACAGAAGCCAAAAGCGTGCAAGGGAGCTATCTATCCTAGACCATCCGGCTGGCCTTTTTTTATATGCTTTTGCTGGCTTTCCTTCTCAGTTTTATTTCTTTTTCATTTATTAATCTGGGTTTGCCTGGACAGCTGCGTTAACCCGCAGTTTTGATTTAGAAATGTGCCCATGGAGTCTTCAAACCCACATTTCACCCTGAAAGAGAAGAGATATTCACAGCCATCAAATTTGATCCTTTATGTTAAGTAAGGATTTATACCAGGGAGGGGCCCCTGGGTGGCTCAGTCAGTTAAGTGTCTGACTTCAACTCAGGTTGAGGAGCCTGAAATTAAGTCCTCCATTAAGAGCAACCCGGGCTGCATGTAGCCCCAGTTCCAGGAAAAGCTTCAGCTGAAGACACCCTAGGACCAGTCAATCAAAAGAAATGTGTAACATTCCTGTGGTCTGAGTCAGGGCTGGGAACTGCAGGTAGTTACTTTGTACAAACTAGCCAATCGCTCACAGCTTGCCTAAACCCCACATAGGCCCTTTGAGCTCACCTCATAATTGGTCATTTTCAAAGGATTCTCAAAGGTCATGATTGGGTCCCGCCAAAAGTAACGGACGCCTCACAGACACTGAATGGTCAAAACTGTTACCATGGGTGCTGTACAATTATGATTGGTGCTTAATGTGATGATGCAATATGTACAACGTGTGCACTGTAACACCCCCGTCCCTTACCCCATAAAAACCCTGTTCGCTATTGTTTGGGGCTTCACCCTGCTGCCACTGTGCCAGTAGATGGGTGAGCCCCTGCTCGAGCTTGTAATAAAGACCCTTATGTACTTGCATCAGTGTCGGCTGATGAGGTCTCTGGGGACTCGCGATTCGGGCACAACAAGGTCATGGGTTTGTGAGTTTGAGCCCCGCGTTGGGCTCTGTGCTGACAGCTCAGAGCCTGAAGCCTCCTTCAGATTCTGTGCCTCACCCTCTCTGTCCCTCCCCTGCTCATGCTCTGCCTCTCAATAATAAAAACATTTTTTTGTTTCTTTTGTTTTTGTTTTATTTATTTCTAAGAGAGAGAGAGAGACAGCGTGAGCAGGGGAGGGTCAGAGAGAGAGGGAGTCACAGACTGAAACAGGCTCCAGGCTCCGAGCTGGCAGTCAGCACAGAGCCCGACGCGGGGCTCGAACCCACGAACCGCGAGATCATGACCTAAGCGAAAGTCAGACACTCAACCAACTAAGCCACCCAGGTGCCCCTAAAAACATTTTTTTTTAAAAAAGGATTTATACCAAGGAATAAGACAAATTTGAAAAAAAAAAGTATATACATTTAATATAAGAACATTTATATATTTTGATGAGGTTTTGGGGTGATGCGGGGGTTTGTGAGGTCCAGGGCCTACAGCCAAGAAAGAATTCTTGAAGACGCCTTTGGTGCAAAAAGGAGAAGGGGAAAAATAGTTGGGGAGAGGGAGGGAGGCAAACCATGAGAGACTCTTGAATGCTGAGAACAAACTGAGGACTGATGGGGGTGAGGGGGAGGGGGAGGGGGGTGATGGGCATGGAGGAGGGCACTTGTGGGGATGAGCACTGGGTGTTATATGGAAACCAACCTGACAATAAACTTTTTTTTTTAAAAAAAAGGTTATTTTTATTAAAGGTCAGGGACAGAACCCGTGGGCAGAAAGAGCTTCCCGGGACCATGAAGAGACAGACACTGGTAATCCACTTGGGAATGAGGGGAGGAAGGTCAAGGGGAAGTTTCCAAGGATTCTTTCATATGCTAGAGAAGACTCACAGGATCCTTGAGGCCTAGCGATTGTCAAGCTAAGGTTGTTTTTCCCTCTAGCAAATCATTAGCATGAAGACAGGAAGGAGCTCCTGAAGAAACCTTTTACTCTGCCAGCTTCAAGTGGTTGTTAATGGGCTACAGGTTATAAGGAAATTTAATTTTATCCACCATTTCCTTCTGCCTTTGTTTCCCACATCATGTTGAAATATATGGAAGAGGGTGGAGCTGTTTTTAGCTCTCATTGACAGTGATTTCCTTTCTGACATTTGGATTTTCAGACAGAGATTCCAGTGGTCTCTCCAAAGCAGGACCCGAGGGAAGGAAGAGACCCCAGACATCTGTCTACACAGACACCCCACCCCCCACCCCCAGCACACCGGCAGCTAAGCCTGTAGGTACAGGGTGCTTCCCAGACTGCTGCTGCTGTGGCTATTTACGAACACAAAACTGACTACAGTGTCTGTTAACTAACTGAATTAAAAACAAAAACAAAAAAACTGGGGGTCCCTGGGTGGTTCAGTCAGTTGAGCGCCAGACTCTTGGTTTCAGCTCAGGTCACGATCTCGCGGTTTGCGGGTCCCTTGAGTCCCACTTGGGGCTCTGAGCTGACAGCACGGAGCCAGCTTGGGATTCTCTCTTTCTCTCTTATCCCTCCTCCGCTCATGCTCTCTCTCTCTATAAAAAAAAAATAATAATAATAAAAATAACACACACACACACACACACACACACAACCGTGCCTCTGATCACAGATGTGTGACAGCTCAGAAGAGTGGCTCCTGCCCACCTGCTGTGGTTCATTTCAGAAAGAGGCTTTCGTTTAAAGGACAAATTCTGATGAACTTTTCATCTGTGAACCTTATCACATCAACTACCGCTCAGATTGCAAGTGTTGCCATTGGGCCATTGGGTGGGAGCAGAACCCAAGAATGTTCCCCCCAGGAGATCCCTTCCCTTCCCTTCCCTGGGGAGGTCGCAGGCTGGGACCACACAGGACTTGAGGGCGGCCCTGGCCAGGGGGCACGTTCCTCAGTAGTTCTGGAAAGAAGAGCCTCTCTGCTCCTGGACTGCCCCAGAGCCAGTGCCCTGCGTATGGCCCTGAGGCAAAGGACTCGATAAGAAATTCAAGCTATTAGAGAATCCGTCAGACTTAAGTGGGAATTCAAATGAAAGAAATGGAGAGAGGTGATGTCACAAGTGGCTTTTCACATGAAAAAGCCAGCCCAGAACCAGGAGGCAGAACTGACAGGCACGAAGCTCACCGAGAAGCCTCTTCCAACTGTGGACTGAAGGAATTTGGGGTTGCAACACTTGAAATAAGGAAGGCAAGGTGCTTCCAGGGATCCATTGGCTGATAGAATTGGCTGGGGAGGGCCAAAAGGAATGAACATTATATTCAGAACAACTACAGCCCTCTCTGACTTACGTGCTTCTACCTTAGTTCCCATTATTCTCTTATTAATTATTAAAATAGCCTGCAAATGGATTTCCTTGCTTCTAATTTGTCTTCCTCCTTCCTTCCCTCCCTCCCTCCTCTTTCTTTCCTTCCTTCCCTTCTTTTTTCCTTCCAAAGTCATTTGACATATATCATTGAGCTGCCGTACCACGCCTTATCCTAGGCCCAGGGAAAATAGCATTGATTGAAACTCATGGAGCCAGTATTTGGGGTGGGGGAGACAGGTTACAAACAAGATAAAGAAATAAAATGTATAACATGAAGGATGATGATACTTTTAAAAAGGAGGAAGATAGAGCCCAGTAAGAGGTCCCTTTGTGCAAATTAATAGAGATACACTGTCTGGCTCCTAGACTGACCAAATAAAACACAGTGCCTCCTCTGTGTGAGGACAGAGCTTGCCCCCTGTGCCTGGGGCATCCTTCCTCCGCGGGACGCAGCCCACACCTAGCTCAGGCTTGGCCATGGAGCAAGGCGGGATTTCAGAACCCATTTGCTGGCGCCAGAGGGTGCAGTTAGGTGATGAATGACCCTTTGTGTGCGCATGCGTGCACATGGGTGTGCAACTGGATCATTTCAAGCAGTGAGGCCAGGGCAGCCCTCCCGGGGCAGGTGTCATTTGCACGGGGACCCGAGGGAGTGAGGTGGCATGTGGTATGTGAGAGAAGAGCGAGAAGGCTCAAGGACAGGCCCTGAGGAGGGAGACTTCCTAGATCAAGGGGAGGGAGTCCCCTAGGGACTGAGGGGACTGGGGTATAGCAGGGCACTGGGGTAGGAAGCCGTGGTGTAGGACCTGACTTCCATTTGCCAGGGTCTCCCTGGCTGCTAATATGAGGGTGGGCTGAGCAGGGCGAGGGCGGGCTCAAGAAGACCCACTGAGAGGTTGTTCCAATCACCCAAGCAAGGGATGTCCCACGGTGGGTCTTCTATGCTTCCTCTTCCACAGCAGCCCACATAATCTATCTAAAGCCTAATTTGATTAGCATCTTTTTGGTAAAATAAGAATAAATAAAAAATCCTACAGTGTCTCCACCGTGCCCAGAGAAGGACCTTCCCCACAGGGACAACGGGCTGATCCCAACAAGAGCCAAGTATTCCCTTTTGGCCCCATAGCTCGGCACCTCTCCTCCCCAGGGGCTCCCTCCTAACCCCCCTCCCCACTTTTTCCAAACCCCAGCTCAAAGGTCTTAAACAGGTAGCCTCTGGACCACCGCTGGTCTGCAGACCTGTACGCTAGGGGTCTCAGCTAATAGGTCAGGTTCAACAGATGTAGAGCCCGGGGCCAGGTTTGGATGCTATTCTGGAAATGCTTCTGATACAGGAAGAAATGCAGGCTGGGAAGGTGGGCACTGGCCCGCACTGGAGAGAGTGAGGGACTCTGGGCAGGTAACATAGCATCCTCTACAGTTGGCCTGAAAGAGCTTTTTTTTTTTTTTTAATTGGTTACCAACAATTAAAAACCAGGAAGTTATTTTTACCCATTGCTAATAAAATAAAATTCTTTCTATTTTTAAAAAAAATCAGGAAATTCGTTCAAAATCTGAATTGCTGGCGTCTTGTGAAAGATCAGAGATGAGCTCACGCTGGGCCTGATTCTCCTGCATGATGACAATTAATTGGAGCCGAGGGTTGGCTGTCTCCTCCACACAGGCCTTAGACTGGAAATTTCCCGGGGCCTCTGTGACCTGTTCCACTCTTGCATACCTCAGGCCTGGCCACACCTGACACAACACCCACCATCGCCCAGTTGTGCACCTTCTTGTTCTGTGTCTCAGCAAACCCTGACCCATCCCTCTTGGTTGATGTGATTGTATTTGGAGGTGGGGCCTTTGAGAAGTTCCTAAGTTATGAGGGTGGAGCCCTTCTCAGTGGGACTGATGTCTCCATAGACCCACCCCCCAATCCCTTGTGCCACATCAAGACACGGGGAGAAGGCACTGGCCATGACCCTGAAAGAGGACCCTCACCCGACCACTCTGGTGCCTTGATCTTGGACTTCCCAGCTCCAGAACCCTGAGAAATAAATTTCTGTTGCTTATAAGCTACCCAGTCTGTGGTGGTTTGTTGTAACAGCCCAAAAGGAATAAGATTACTGGCAAAATATACTTTGTCCTGGTGGAACCTTCTAGAACATTCCAGGGCATGCCTATGCACCTAAAGCCCTTCTGATAGGGTCTGTGAGCACCCTGGAGGCTGAACTTTGTCATTCCTATTTGGTGCAGAGCTTCTGGCACAGTTTGGCTCACAGTGGAGAAACCATAGCCATCTATTGAGAGGAAACAGACTTGAGTTTGTTGAATAAAAACCTTCCAGGGTTACAAACCCGAGAGTATCTCAGTGGAAAAGAGACTGAAACTGACAGACATTTTCAAGGTTTAGGAATGACCAGAGGGGACCTCAGAGTTCATTCTGCATCCATCCTTGGCTCTCCTCAGAGCAGGGAGGCCATGTGTCCCCATCACACAGCTGGTGTGGAAGCAAATGAGTTCCAACAACACGTGGCACACCCAGGTGTCTTGAAAACATTCCCCAGGCAAGCTGCCCAGTTTTGATCAACACGTAAATTTATTTTTGCTACAACACAGTACACACGCTGTTTCTATAACGTCTGTCGGAGAGCACTTGAGAGATGCATGGAGGGGAGGGAAATGGGGAGGATGGAGCTGAGCCTGTTGGGAGGGAGAGGTATGGAGCTCACTGACCCCAGCCAGGGACACAGTCAGATGGTGCTTCTACAGGAACAAGTGATCATGTGGCCTTGGGCTGTGGGAGAGGGTTGCCAAGGCAGCCAACCGAGCATTTCAGAGAAAGACTGGGGAAGAGGCTGATCCCAAGAACAGTAAGGCCAGCTTCTACAGAGAGACACTGTGAATTGTGGAAGTGATCAACCTGTGATCACTCCTGGTTGGGTTCAGTGTTGTTCTAGCCTTTCAGTGCAACCAAAATTTTCATATCTAAAAAGGGACTACAAACATAGGTCCAAGATGAACACATTAGAGCCTCATAGCAACACTGTAAATATATATTTATAGCCCGTTGTTTACAAACATTTTCCATGCATGTAACTTAGTTTATCCCCATGGCAGCCGTCTGCTTAGAGCAGGAAAGGTAACATAATAGCTCAAGGTCACATGATGAGGATGTAACCGATTTTGAACTCACGGCCTAGGGCCCCAGGATAAGCGTTTCTTGCATGGCATTCATCAGGCTAACCAGGGCACACCCAAGGCAGTCAGCCCAGGGCGGCTGGGGAAGAGCTGGGCAGCCACCATGCTTCTTGCCTGCCCCCGTGGTCCTCAGGCTCTGCTAACAGTTGGCACACAGCTGGTGCCGGCCGGCTGGCCCTTTGTCTGGCTCTGCTACCTGGCATTACGCCCTTCCTGCTCACCATCCTCTCTTCTGCCCTGGTGGCTGAGCCTGCTGCCCTTGTCTGGCCGAACCTGAGTGGAACACGGAAGTCCTAGGCGCTGGCTTCCAGTAAGGCTGTGGTGGGTTAGTCCTCCCGGAAGTCTGTCCTCCTCAGCCTTGGGCCCAGGTCCCACAGCCCTTCCGTTGCCAACTCCAGCTGCCACTGATAAAATGAGTTCCTGAATCCCAGAGGAAAGGTCTGGAGCAGGCTCCATTCCACTCTGTGATCAGCATTCTGTCCTGGAAACCCTACTTGGCCAATACTCTGCGCTGTTCTGGAGTTCATTCTAGAGAGGGGGCTATGTTAGCAGAGAGAGAGGGAGGAAGCAGAAAGAGCCATCACATAAAGAAGCCCCTATCCATACACAATTTATCCTTCAAATGTGTGGGTCCCATGTACTTGTTCAAAGTGAGGCAAAGAGGCTCAATTCCTGCCCCATGGAAACCCTGTAGCTGGGCCTTTCCTCAGGCTATTGATGACTTCATGGCATATAGTTGGGGTATTTGGGAAGGGAAGCTGAGGGCCACTGGGAGCACTTCTGGAGCACACAGTTTCCTGGCATGATGGATGTGTGGTCAAATCAGCACTCAAGTAGATACATAATCATTGGACAATCCTGGGCAACTTTCTGGACCTTTCTGTGCTTCCATTTCTTCATCTGTAAAATGTCTGTGCTTCCATTTCTTCATCTGTAAAATGGAAGTAACATGCACTTGACAGAGTTATTGTGACGGTTGCATGAGTTATGTAAAATATTTGTGCTGAGTCCACAACAGTTCATCAGTGACAGCCTCTTTCTATGCTGCCGGCTTTCACTCTTAGCCTTTAATTGCTAAAAGGCCACAGTTGGCCTTTTACAATCTTTCCCCAAAGCTTCAACTGACCCAGGCAAAAGCCAACCAATTCAATTGTTCCTATGATTACAATTTTTCCCCATATTTTTCAAACACTTAAGACATTAGACTAGCTAAGGCATTTTATTCTGCTGATATATTATTTAGTTAACCAAAGAAAGTCTCAGTGATTCATTGCTCTGCTACATTGGACCAGCGGCTATCCATGCTTCCCCTATCACCAGCGATGGGGTCCGCACTTCACGCTGTCCAGGGGGCAGTCCAGCTCTAGAATTCCATCTTGACGTTCTCAAGCTACTTGACCTAGATGCAAGTTGGGTTCTTCCTACAAACAGAAAGTTGGGTTCTTCCTACAAACAGACTCCGAGATAAAGATTGAGATGCAAAATGTTTAGGGGGAAGGGCTCTTAGGATTAATACCTATAGGCAAAGTGAAGGCAGCAGCGCTGGGCAGAGGGAAAGATTGCTCTATGATGTATCCTGGGTGTTCTGAAAGGCAAAACAAGGCTTTTATCAAGTTCCATGCAATTTTGGAAGCAAGGTTGGCTCTTTAGGAAGTCCTGAGTTGGGAGGAAGGGGCTGGATAATTATATCCTTGTACTGACCAGTCATTGAAGGTAGGCCGCTTTAAGAAGGGAACATGACCTTAACAAGGTAGTTCTTTTCTGCAGAGGGTCTAAGGACTGCTGATATTTCCAAGGGCCCTAAATTTCTAAGGACTCTGAAGAGTTTCAGCTGGTATCACTCTGAGCAGCTGAGATGAAAGTCCTTTACCACTGAACGTGGACCTCCGTAGTTTAGCAAGCATCCCATACCACCAAAGAGAGGTATTTGCATCAGATTTCAAAGATAAGAAATACATTATTATTCTCCTGTAACAGCTGCCATGTAGGCACGTAAGCACTGGTAAATAGTAGGTGTGAGTTTTTGTCAGTGGCTCCCAGAAGTTTCCTGAGAATTTCCTAGTTGTTTCCACAGGTAGCAGAGATCAACAGGGATGGCCTTGTGTGATTTCCATTTCTGGATTCGCTGAAAGCAAGCATAGACTTTTCTTGATCTCAAGCTTCCAACATTCCAACAGTTATGCGAGCCCTTAAGTCCTTACATTAGGTTCTTTTTGCCTAAAATATCTAGTATTTAAAATATCTAAAAAACACTTAAAATATCACCTTTTTTCCTGACCTAACATGTATTAGTAACGTTGTATCATCAAGAATTATACCTCTTAATAACCTCTCTGATAATCAGTTCATACAGATCTTATGTTATGATTTTCTAACACAGTGACAGCTACTGAGTGCTAGGATCAGATAAGAATGCATTTGGGAGATTCAGAAAAGATAATTAAATAGAACTATTGACAGCAGGGAAGCGATGTTTAGATGGTCGGGGAAAGATAGTAGAGTCAGAGAATTGTGGGTTTGAGCAGCTATGCCAGTGTTCTTGTAATCACTGAGATTTAAAATTGGCCTTGAGAGGAAAACAGCAGACAGAGGGAAAAAATGTGAACATCTTGTAATGTAGAACCCAGGCCATTCACTGTTAGCCCCTTCTTCTGCCTCTGTCTTTTTCCTTCTGCTCCTTTTCTCAACTTTATCCTCCACTAAAAGCAAGCTGGGCTTGCAATTCTCCTGCATAAGTCTACATGTGTTTCATCTTTTTTTCCTTTCCCAAGCTGTCACCTTTGCCATAGTCAATTTCCCCTGTCTATTCTGTATTTTTAAAAAAAATTAACGTTTATTTGTTTTTGAGAGGCAGAAAGAGACAGGGCGCAAGTGGGGGCAGAGAGAGAGAGAGAGAGAGAGGAAGTCACAGAATCTGAAGCAGGCTCCAGGCTCTGAGCTGTCAGCACAGACCCTGATGTGAGGCTTGAATTCCCAAACCATGAGATCATGACCTGAACTGAAGTCAGACCCTTAACCAATTGAGCCACCCAGGCACCCCGTCTTTAAAACTTACTTTGGAGAGCAGTGAAAATTTTCATTCCTCTGAAAATTCTCTCCTCCATAAAAGCAATGGAAACATTGGTGAAAATTGTAAGCATGACCATTTTCAGGGGCCTTAAACTTAATCAAAGACTTGTAGCAATCCAGGAAGCATTTTTTTTTTCAAGAAAAATAGCAGGTTCTCATTAAGAACAGAGAGCTTTATGTGGCTATAACTTGCCCTAATGCCACCACCCCTTCCCAGCTTCACAACAGACTTGAAACCAGAAGCCATGGTCAGGCAAAAACCAGCAATGTGGTAGCTACTGGTGAGGGAAGTTTAGAAATCATTAGCCTCAACAGATGAGGCTGATGATTTAGGCAGAGACCAGATTCTAAAGGATTTTACATGCTAGGTTATTGATCTGGCATTTTATCCTCAAAGTAATGGAGAGTCATGCAAAAGTTTTGGTCTTAAAGCTCCATTTCCAGATAATTATTATTTGACCTGTCTTGTGGTTCTCTGCAAGGCTGCTTTTATTGTATCTGACTCAGAGTTCACCTAATGCAAAGAGTTTTATTCCAGAGTGGAAGTGGGAGTGGGAGAATTTGTTGAAAACCATCAGCAGCAATTTTGTAGTATCTTGGCTGCCCGAAGCAGTGAATAACAGTTAGGGCAAATACTAAGTCAACCAAAAAGCTTAAAAATAACTCTGGGGAATGAGATACCATAGGGGCCTTGAAGAGTGCCGACATAATCCTGGGAATGTAAGAAGGCTCTGCACATGCATAGGGATGTGTGCGTGCCCAGGGAAGATTTGGCAAGGCCCTATGCTTTCCCCTCTGGTTGCCCTTGAGTCTCTGCACAAACAGGAAGTGAGGCTAGGTCAGAGTTTTGAGCTGCCAGGGTGAATGTTGAAGGCATGTTCCAACATACACACAGAGCTCCCCCACCAAAACTGGGAGACTTACTGATTCGGTGTTTTTAAGGAAATCTTTAATCATTACCTAACCATTAAGCTAAGCAGAGACCTCAGTGGCTGTACCCAACAAAGAATAAAGGATTTTCTGAATTAGCTCAGAAAAAATCACTAAGGGACCAACAATCCTGAGGAATGGGGAGACTCTTATTTCCAGAGACGTCCAATTTTTTTTTTATTTAAAATGTCCAGCTTTCTACAACAACAACAAAAATGCATGACGTCCAGAAAACAAGATATTATAACAGATATACGTGGGGGGGGGAGCAATCAATCAACAGAACAATTCCTGAGGAATCCCAGACATTGAAAGTATTAGACAAAAACTTTAAGGTGATTTAAATCACCTTTTATAAGTATATTAAAAAAACTAAAGGAACTCTGCCTGTAAAGCTAAAGGAAAACATGAGAATAATATAGACAAAACAGGGAACGTTAATATGGATATAGGAATTATAAAAAGGAACCAAATAGAAATTCTAGGGACCAAAAAGTGTAACAGCTGAAATGAAAATTTCACTGGACCTCTGTGTGGTTCAACACAAAAATTGAGCAGGCCAAAGAAAGATTCAGCAAACTTGAAGATGGGACAATTCAAATTCTCCAGTCTGAGGCAAGGAAAGAAAAAAGAATGTAGAAAAGTGAACAGTGGGACACTGGCCGTGGGACACCTTGAAGGGGACAAACATAGCATTACCACAACGATCCAGCAATTCCACTCCTAGGTATATGCCCAAATGAATTGGAAGTAGGTACTTGGACAGATACTTGTAACCAAGCTTCATTAAAGCATTATTCACAATAACCCAAAGGTAGAAACAGTGGGGGGTGGGGAAATGGGAGAAATAAAGTTTGTATTTAATGGGCACATAGTTTTTGTTTGGAACGATAACAGAAAAAGTTATGGAAATGGATAAATGGATAGTGGTGATTGCACAACACCGTGAATATACTTATTGTCATTGAATCATACACTTAAAAATGGTGAAAATGGTAGCTGTCCTGTTGTGTATATTTTACCACATAGTTTCTAAAGGAATGAAGCGCTGATACATGATACAACACGGATGAACTTTGAAAACATTATGCTAAGTGAAAGCCAAAGAGGACCACATTTTGTGTGATTCAATTTCCAGGAAATGTCCAAAATAGGCAAATTCATAGGGGCAGAAAGAGAGATTAGTGGTTGCCAGGAGCTGGTGGGAGGGGAAAATGAGGAGTAACTGTTAATGGGTACAGAGCTTATTTTGGAGTAATAAAAATGTTTTGGAATTAGATAGTGCTGAGAGTTGTACAACACTAAAGAATTAAATAAACAGCTCTTTTCATAATCTACTGAGAACCACTGAACTGTTAAATTTTAAAGGGGTGAATATTATGCTATGTGAATTCTATCTCGATAAAAAATTGAAACTAATAAAACATTACATAATCACATGTCTATCATCACTTTCTCCGGAAATTTTCCCCACCTTTTCCCATTTCTCCAGGTTGGGTTTAAGTAACCTTTTCTGTGACCCCACAATTTCTTATGAATGATTTGATAATTATGTATTATTTTAAAAATCTTATTCTCCATCAGTAGACTATGAACTCTTTGAAGGCAGGGCATAATGTTTATTTACCTCAAAATTGCCAAAAGTTAATACAGTATCAAGTGTTGGTGAATGAATGAATAAAGAAAATAAATTTTTAAAGAGAAAACATTTCTGTTCTGAGGTGTGCTTCATATTTTATTTAAATTGGGTTCCTTGGAAAAACAGACCTCTGAATGGAGATTTGCATAAGGGGAGTTTGTTGGGAAGTTTTCTTAATTAGGGTGGATGTGGGCAAGTGAAGGAAGAACAATTATAGAGAGGTAGATTTCCCTCAATGCGATCACAAGATCACAATGAAGGCTTCGGCTGATCTTTGGGGAATTGGATGATCTTCCAGAGTTATCTGCCTTAGGGCCGATGGACTAGCTCTTTATACCCTCCTGATCAAGTAGCCATTGAATGTATATTGTACCTTGGGAGAAGGCATGACCTGGGGCAAAGCAGCTCTGCTTTCAATAGTCCAGCAGCTCTGGGAATGAATGAGTGCCTACGGAGAGATCACCACACCATAGCTTTACCAACAGCTCAGCTGTGCTGTGGTTTGGCCCATGCTACTGAAATCAGTGTGGGATCACCTGAGGGAGGCATAATGAGTAACCACCCATGGAGTCAGATCGTTTGATTTCCGCCTTGAGTCGTCTTCTTGCTTGGATCAGAGTTTATCTTCCTTAGGCCTGTTTCTCCTTCATATGTATTCCTACATAAACACTGAACCAGGTTGCTGATATCCATGGAAACGAGGTCAAAGTTGACCTCACAGTTACTGAATTTCTTTCCTGACCAAAGTTGATTGCCCAGAAGGCCAGCTACACTGCCTCTCTCCACCTAACCCACCCAGAATCTCCCAGATTTCTGCTGAAAGACAACAAAGGAAGTCTAGTTGCCTCTCCAGGGCACTGAGAAATTTATCGACTGTGTTTTGAGTTGGACCCATGATAAGGAGTTTTGTATCAGGCGGACATTTGTTTGTTCTTTTTTCTAACAATGGTCAATGAGAAATCAAAGTGGAAGAAAATTATGTCATTCTTCATCCTGGTATCAAATTGTACATGAGTTAGTGACTTGTTAGGAAGAAAAAATGAGTCAATGGTCTACAGTAAATCATCATGAGTGCTCTGGAGAAATCTCAGCATCAGAGACATAAAGACTCTTGAGCGATGTACTTCCAACCTCTACATTCAAGCAAATGGCTCTCAAAGGACACGTTGGAGGTAGAAAATGTATCAGAATCGCAGGGAGAAGGTGAGGCTCATGTAGTTTGAAAAAGCATAGCGTGCTTTCTCCCCACAGGCAGATTCTGTACAAAATTCTCTTCTGTTGCAGATGTGCAGAAAATAGCATAAGAGAGTGTTTTAGGGGACAAAGATTTCCAAAAAACAAAACAAAACAAAACAAAAATCCAGCTTGCAAAGTAGCTTTAGGAACAAATATCTGTCTGAAGTGAAAGCTACTTGTCAGTTTTTATCCTTACCAGCTATATTTGGCATAAAATGACACACTGGTTCTTTACAAAGCCTTACGCTAAGGAATGCAGTTACCTCCTGCTATAAATGAGAGTTCCAGAACCACTTTTAGACAGCCTCTCAAAACTAAAGATGGGGAAATGATAACAGATTCTGAAGATTGTTGGAAGTTTGCTCTTAAGTTAAAATCACCTAGATTTCTTTGACAACTCTCATGGGACTTGGACATATCACTGAAGGAGATGAATACCTGTCATCTGTGAGATGCCAACGACATCCAAACTTCCCCTTAAGGTCGAGTAAAGAATTAATTAAACAGCTCTTTTCAGAAGGACAGATTCCCCTCAGGTAGGTAAGGAGAGAGCATTGCTCCTAAGACCATTATCTAAAGTCTCTGCAACTCAATTACAGTCTCAGCCCTGAATTGGCTGCTGTGACTGACGGACTGCAACAATGCAAGAGCTCACATTGCAAGCTGCACGGTAAAGAGATCTGCAGATGAAAGCAAATTTACTCACATTTCCAGCAACAGTATTGCTCAAGGTTTGTTGGCTTAGGATATGAATGCAGAATAATTCCTTGGTGTCAGCAGTGCCGAGGAGTATGGATTTCAGGAGCAATTACTAGTCTGCAGGTTAACTCTTTACAAGGAAGACGAAAATCATTTCCATTGCGGTCTATTTATCCAATGTGTGTGTGTGGTTACGTAGATACATATACGTATATATGATGTATATAAAACATATATGTGATGTGTATAAATCTCTTAATGAAATGTATCTTTTCCATACCTACAAAACATTTCCTGTTAGTTTTTTAAAAATGTATTTATTTTGAGAGAGAGAAAAAGAGAACAAGTTGGGGAGGAGGAGAGAGAGGGAGAGAGAGAATCCCAAGCGGGATCCATGCTGTCAGCCCGAAGCCGGACATGGGGCTTGAACTCACAAACCAAGAGATCATGACCTGAGCTGGAGTCGGACACTTAACCAACTGAACCACCCAGGCTCCCCTTCCTGCTAATTTTCTCAAAAACTACCTAAAGGGATCTCATGCTACCAGATACACATTGAGATGTTTGCAACCATGTTTAATTCCTTCTTTTTGCTTTCTCATGGCCAGGGGCAGGGGTCAGCCCACCACCTGGTCTTGCATGGTCTGTGTACATTTTGAAATGGTGGAAGAAAAATCAAAGAGTAAAAATAGTTCACGAGAAAATTGTATGAAATTCCAAACTCAGTTTCCACGTGTAAAGTTTTATTGGACACACCATTTGTTTACAGAAGGAGCGAGTGGTTGCAACAGAGGCCATATCATCCATAAAGCCAAAAATAGTGACTGTCTGGCTCTTTACAGAAAACACTTGTGAAGCCCTGGGCTGGACCATTTCTTTATTTGTCACTGGTTGTTTTAGGACTTCCTTAGACCACAGCTCCGCTAAAGATAAGATCATTGAAATTGTACAGTTCTTACAGAGCACCGAGAGGACACTTTGTCAATACAATCAGACTTCCTCTACTTCACATAACACCCACTTAACTGGTAAATAGCACTTCCTTGATCGCATTTGACCACACTGTTTACTTGACAATGAGAACAACTGAATTTTCGCAGCAAATGAATTCTCACCATCTAATTTCTTTCGGGGGACAATCAGATTTGTATACAACCCGTTGTTTAATGTGTAACTACTGCCAGAAAAAAAAAAAGTTTTTCTTGTAACTTAAAAAAGCCCTTGATTAGTCAGTTAGCTGCAAAAACCAAAACAAGAAATGATCCTAACTGATGCATTCTGTTTCGATGTAAAATATTGTTGGACGCAGCAGATATTGATGACTCTTAGATATTAGTTATTGGGAGGAGTAATTAATTTACCACACTTGCTCAGGAAAGGCATAGAACTTTAAATAACAAAATTATATCACATATTATTCTTCGTTTTAACTCTCTGAAATGTTTGGGCGAGAGAGGATTATCGAAGGAGGCTGAGGCGATGGATTGCCAAAGACCAAATACAAAGCTCTTTCTTTCAGTGTTTTTTAAAAAAATAAAGACACTTATTTAAATACAGTCAACTGATCATTTCAATTGTCCTTTTTAATTTGGACAACATACAGTTGTAAGAAATAATGCAGATGGTTCACACATATCATTCACCCAGTTTCCCTCATGGCAACATCTCATAAAACCATAGTATAATATCACAACCAGGGTATTGACATTAATACGATTAGCTGCTTTTATTCAGATTTCCCCAGTTGTAGTTGTGTGTGAGTGACTGTGTGTGTTTACTTAGATGTAATTTTATCATGTGTAGCTTTGTGTATCCACAATGTAAAATATAGAATAGCTCAGTTCTGACAAGGACCCTTCCTACAGCCCATTATTAGTCATGCCCATCTTCCTTCCACTCCATCACCTACATCCTTAACCCATGACAAGCACTATCTTGTTGTCAACTTCTTAAATGTTGTCTTTTCAAGAATGTTACCTAGGGGCACCAGGGTGGCTTGGTAGGTTAAGCATCCGACTCTTGATTTCAGCTCAGGTTGTGATCTCAGGGTCTTGAGATCAAGCCCCTCATCAGGCTGTGCGAGCCTGCTTAAGATTCTCACCCTCTCCCTCTGCTCCTCCTCAGCTCTTTCTCTCTCTCTCTCTCTCAAAAAGAGGATATTACATAAATGACATCCTGTAGTATGCAAACCTATGGGATAGTCTTTGTTGCTTCACATAGTTCTCTAGAGATTCAGCCAGGTTGTGGGAGTGTATCCATAGTTCTTTTTTCTTTTCTTTTCTTTTCTTTTTTCTTTTCTTTCTTTCTTTCTTTCTTTCTTTCCTTCCTTCCTTCCTTCCTTCCTTCCTTCCTTCCTTCCTTCCTTCCTTCCTTCCTTCCTTCCTTCCTTCCTTCCTTCCTTCCTTCCTTCCTTCCTTCCTTCCTTCCTTCCTTCCTTCCTTCCTTCCTTCCTTCCTTCCTTCCTTCCTTCCTTCCTTCCTTCCTTCCTTCCTTCCTTCCTTCCTTCCTTCCTTCCTTCCTTCCTTCCTTCCTTCCTTCCTTCCTTCCTTCCTTCCTTCCTTCCTTCCTTCCTTCCTTCCTTCCTTCCTTCCTTCCTTCCTTCTTTCTTTCTTTCTTTCTTTCTTTCTTTCTTTCTTTTTCTGAGTGGTATTCCATGGTATGGATTTTTGGATGCTGAACCAGCTTTACATAAATGGGAATAAATCCCACCCGCTCATGGTGTGATTATCTTTGGATTCACTTCACTTAGTATTTTATTGTGGATTTTTACACCTAAATTCATGAGAAATATTAGTCTGTAGTTTTCATTTTTTATAATTTCTTTCTCTGGTTTTGGTATCAGAGTAATAGTAGCCTCATAAAAAAGTTGGGAAATTTCTCTCCTTTTCAATTTTTTGAAAGATATTATATAAGATTGGCACTAATTCTTCTTTATTTTTCTACCAGAACCTTTGGTAATATGAAACAACCTGGACCTGGAGAGTTCTTTTCCAGGAGCTTTTTAATTAAAAGTTGCATTTCTTTAATGGCTATATAACTATTAAGGTTTTTTTTTTAAATCTCGAATAAAGCTTGGTGGTACATGGTTATTGAGGAAGTGATTCAGTTCTTCAAAGTTGTTGGATCCGTGTGTGTAGATTAAACATTTTTAAAAAATGTTTTATTTATTTCTGAGAGAGAGAGAGAGACAGCGTGAGCAGGGGAGGGTCAGAGAGAGAGGGAGACGCAGAATCTGAAGCAGGCTCCAGGCTCTGAGCTGTCAGCACAGAGCCCAACGTGGGGCTCAAACCCACGAACCATGAGATCATGACCTGAGCCAAAGTCGGACGCTTAACTGACTGAGCCACCCAGGTGCCCCTCCATGGGTGTAGACTTGTTCATAGATCTCTCATTGGATTTTCAGTGGCTGCAGGACCTGTAGTGCTGATTCCCTGTTTCATTCCTGATATTGGTGATGTATGCTTTCTCTCTTTTAATTTTTGTAAGTCTTAGTAAAGACTTGTTAATTTTATTACTTTTTTATTTTTTATTTATTTTTCTTTTTTTGAGAGAAAGAGTGCTAGCTGGGGAAAGGGGCAGAGAGAGAGAGAAAAAATCTTAAGCAGGCACCAGGCTCAGGGCAGAGCCTGACGTGGGGCTGGATCCCATGACATTGGGGTGATGATCTGAGCCAAAATCAAGAGTCTGACACTCAAGCAACTGAGCTACCCAGATGCGCCTACTGCTTTTTAAAACATAATATATCTTATTTCATTGAATTCCTCAACAGAGAAAATGGCATTTTGTTGTTTTGAACTACATTCATTTTCTCTTGTATCATTATTATTTCCTTCTTTGTTTGCTTTGGGTTCATTTTGGTTTGCTTTTTCCAAGCTTCTTGAGGTAAGTATTTAGATTATTGATTTGAGACCGCTCTTCATTTCTAACATAAGTATTTAATGCTATAAATCTCCCTCTCTGCATTGTTTTAGTTGCAACCCACAAACTTAATATATTGTATTTTCATTTTCATTTAATTATCTGTATTTGTTATTTCCTTTCAGATTTCTTGTTTGGCCCATCAATTGTGTAGAAATGTGTTGCTTAATTTCCACAGTTAGAGATCTTTCTATTGTCTTTCTCATGCTGATTTCTAGCTTGAATCCATTATGATCAGAGAATAAACTCTATAATTTCATGCTTTTAAAGCTATTGGAGTTTGTTTTATGACCCAGGCTATGGATTATCTCAGTGACTATTCTAGAAGGCACTTTCAAAAATTGTGTAATCTGGGTTGTTGGGTAGAGTGTTCTACATCCATCAGTGGTACTCCGCTGGTTGATTACGGTATCCCAGTCTTCAATGCTCTTGTTGATTTTCAACTCATAGATGTATCACTTTCTGAGAGGGCAGTGATAAAGTCCCCAAGTATAACTGTGATTTGTCTGTTTCCCCTTTCAGCTTTATCGGTAGTTTGAGAACTTGTTATTTGGGGTAGACACAATTTGAATCATTATGTCTTCTTAGTGGATTGATCCTTTTTATCACTTTACTTCTAATGACTTTTCTCTGAAATCTAATTTCTCTGATATTAATAGAGTAACTCTTGCTTGTTTCTTTTAAGTCAATATTTGACAAAAAACATCTTTTTCCATCCTTTTACTTTCAAACTAAATGTGTCATTGAAGTGGAATTGAGTTGCCTTTAAAGCATATAGTTGGGTGATTCCCCCCACCACTCTCCCAATCTCTGCCTTTGATTGATATAATTAGAGTATTTACTTTTAACATAATTATTGATAGACTTGTCATTTTAAAAATTTTATCTTCCACTTATTTCTTTCCAGGGCTCTTTTTTTTTTTTTTTTTGTTTCTCTTTTCTTGCCTTCATGTGGGTTAGTTGAATATTTTTAGTGATGCCGTTTGATCCATTTATAGTATCTTTAGTCCAATTCTTTTTGTAGTTTTATTAGTGGTTGTTCAGGGTATTATGGTATACACATGTAACCTATCACAGACTGCTAATGCCAACTTTACCACTTTGAGTGATGTGTGTGAATCTTACTTCCACTTAGGCATATTTGCCTTCCCCACTTTTAGATATGATTGTGTTTAATATCAGATGGTGTTGTCATTTTTGCTTCAATCATCACACATGATTTGGAAAACTCATGAGGATGATAACAATGTTTTGATTTCTCCCCATTTGTGCTCTTTCCACTGTTGTTTCTTCCTCCCTAACCTTCCAAGATTCCTTCTTTTACCATTTCCTTGTGTTTGAAGAGCTTCCTTTAGCCATTATTGAAGGGTAGGACAACAGCAACACATTGTTTCCATTTTCTTTCATCTTTCATTTCCCATTCAATTTCAAAGGATGGTTCTACCAGACACAGAATTTGCAATTGATACTTCTTTTCTTTTAACACTTAATGAAAATGTTATGCTATTTTTCTCTGGTCTCCATAGTTTCATTGAGACATCCATTGCCATTTGAATTAGTGTTCTTCTATAGGTAATGTGTCGTTTCTCTCTGGCTGCTTTCAAGATTTTTGTCTGTCATAGTTTTTAAAAATTTTTTAAGTTTATTTTTGAAAGAGACAGAGACAGTGTGAGTGGGGGATGGGCAGAGAGAAAGCGAGAGAGAGAATCCTAAGCAGGCTTCGTGTTGTCATCACAGAGCCCAGTGCGGGGCTTGAACTCATGAAACCGAGAGATCATGACCTAAGCCAAAACCAACAGTCTGAGGCTCAACAAAGTGGACCACTCAGGTGCTCCTCCTTTGTTATAGTTTCAATTAGGGTGTATCTTCCCAGGGATTTCTCCAGGTTTATCATATCTGGGGTTTTCTCAGTTCCATGATTTTTCAGGTTTATGCTTGTCACCAGATTAAGAAGTTTTCAGGCATTGTTTCTTTGGATACTTTTTCCTTCACACACACTCTTGTCATAGGACACTGATGGTAGAAATGGTCCACAGGTCCCCGAGAACCTGTGCACTTTTCTTTGGTTTAGCTTCTTTTCTCTCTGTTCAGATTGAGTAAATTCTATTGGTCTGCCCTTGAGGACACCAGTCCCATCTTAGATCACCTCTACTATGGTGCCCATCCACTGAGCTTTTCATTTCTGCCATTGTATGTTTCATTTGTGCTTACATTTAAAACTTCTACTTCTTTGCTAAGAGTTTCTAGTTTTTCATTTGTTTCGAGAGACTTTGCAATGGCTGATTAAAGCATTTTTATAACAGCTACTTTAAAATCCTTATCCGATAATTCTGACATCTGACTCATCTTGGTGCTAGTGTCTGTTAATCATCTTTTCCCACTCTGGTTGTGATTTCCTGGTTCTTATTATGATGGTTGAGTTTTTGATCGTCTCCTGACCATTTTGGCTATTATGTGAGAAGACTCAGTCCTTTTTAAATATTTCATTCTAGCATGCAGTCACTCTAAGTGTAGCATGCAGTTCCTGGCCTGCTTTGTGGGATGGGGTTCCAATGAGCATTGACTTTTCAAAACCTCTATGATGCTATTTTGGTCAGCTGTGGCTCTACTTTTCCCTGTTATTATTGTTTGAGATTACAATGGCCCACTCAGTGTATCTAGGTAGGAGGTGGCTTTTCTGGAGGATGAGGAATTCTGCTGGCAACTTCAAGGGAGCCCAGCAACACCACCAAATAGGAGCCACTGGGACCCCTGCTAGAAATAAGCATCCAGGGGAAAGTGTCTTTCCTTGCTGGTCTCACAGTCCCCTTCCCTCACCTAGAGACCTCAGACAGCCAGCTGTCACCAGCCAGGGGATTTGGTTCCAACCCAACCAAAGCCTGGTCCAGGAGGTACTTTTTGCCCCATGAGCTTCAGGCTTCCCTCCCAAATGAACAAGCAAAGGGGATCTGGTACACAATTCCCTGGTCCAGGAAGCACTCTCTTTCCCTAGAAACCTACACTCCTCTGTTTGGACATTTAAAAGTAAACCTCTTAAAAATTTTTTTTACCTTTATTTATTTACACGACGCAAGCATCAGCTATCTTTACTCTGTCCACTCTGGCTCACTTTCCCCTTCTCCTTCTGTACCGCCCAGTCTGGTCTCCTCATGTCCTCTTAAGGTTTTGATTACCTCTTTTGACCTCTCTCGTCTCACCTCAATACCATTCCTGAATTTCAGCTCGGTTCTGGGAAGTGGTCATTCTTGCTGTGAGCCTCAATCGTATTTCATTTTTCTCCAAGCTGCGATCAAACTTCTGTTTTCTGGGGGGTCGGATTGGGAGAAAATATCCAGCTTTCCCCATGCTTCCCGGGTCATGCCTCTGTGGTACTTACACTAGCTGCACATGCTCCGAGACACTGCCTACTTTTGTGACACATTCCACAATCATCTTTTGCAGACACCAGCATGGATGGTCTGGTCAATAGCTAGCGCCTAGCACATGGGGGTATCTGAAGTCAGCAATTGCATCCATGACTCCATGATACAATTGGAAAAGAAGAAGAAGAAGAAGAAGAAGAANGTTCCAGAAAGTGATACAAACTCATTTGAAGCTGCTTGCCAGGGCCCAAAATTCCAAGCCCTTGGCCAGGACTCTTGATGGATCAAAGTTAAGTCAGGAAATTTAATAAAACCACAGCCTCAGGTGTGATTATTCTCAATGTACAGCTTTCACATCAGGTCACCAGAATTTCCCCTTTAGGCCACAGTGTTTCAGTAATTTGGGTCTTTAGTAGGGGAGATAATATTTTTTGGCAGGCCATAGGTTCTTTTCTTTTTTAGGTCTATTTTTTCTGCAGCCAAAGCCAAGCCAAGAATGTTAACAGGCCATCAATTTAACTTTGATTTCATAAAGCGCGAGTCAAGTGGCGGCAGGCTGGGGCATTTTTGCCAGGGGGCAGCAATTAAGCAGGTTGAGAGGAGACTTGAGTAAGGCAGGGACTCCATCTGAAATGAAATTATGGGAATTTGCTCTGTCGGAGCTGTGATTCACGCAGGGATCTGAGAAGCAAGCCTAAAGACCTAGGAAACTACCTTCCTTTAAACTCCAAGCAAAGTAACTAACAAGCCCGCTTTGCCTTGTTGGCAATATCAGAATTTTTCCAGCTCTCATCCCAGAAGGTGTCCATGGTAACTGTCTGCAATATTCCATTGTTGATGAAGAACCTTCATTTTCAACTTCCCCACATATTGATTGCATATACATGTGTCCCTCAGGGACTTTTAACCGAGGTATATTGCAAAGGTTTCTCTAGGTCCTTGCCTGGAGGAATTGCCTCAAGGGACTTCTGGACGTTGACTTCCGTGCTCTAACTATAGGCTTGTTGGCGGGATCGCCAAGTTCTGGTACTAGTGTCTCAATTCAGAAGATAAAGACCTTAGCAGTTAAGGGGGCCCGACACCTCTTAACTATTAAAACAAATTTCCATTGGGACATCAGCCTAGGAACTGATACCAGCCATCTGACCTGAGACATCATGACGTCCAGGAGACAGATAAAGTTATAGATCGAAAGTTGGAGTGTGTGCAAAAGGGTAGAAATGCCTGGAAATGGCCGGTGTGTCTCAGCTATCCATTTATTTCTCTGCCTTCCTACTGTTCTGTTACATCTTAGGCTCAAAGTCTGCGTCTTGCTCAGTTTTGTGTCCCTCATGCCTAAAACAGGGTAAGCATTCATTAAAGACTTAACGAATAAATGCCGAATTAAAGAAAGAAGCATTTGTTTTTGTCCTTGAGAAATAAATTGGTTTTAGGGCAGTGAAGTTATTCTGTATGACACCATAACCGTGGATACATGTCATTATAGCCCAAAGAATGTATGCCACCAAGAGTGAGGCTTATATTAAGTTTATATTTGCTTATATTAAACTATAGCTTCTGGGTGTCAAAGATGTGTCAATGTAGCTTCATGCATTGCAACAAACATCCTACTCTGGTGGGAGACACTGATAATGGGGGAGGCTGGCTGTGTGTGGGGGCCGAAGGGATATGGGAAATCCCTACTCTTCACTCAATTTTACTTTGAACCTAAGACAACTCTAAAAAAATAAAGGCTATTTAAGGAAAATAAATCAGGAGGGAACATATTGAGTCCTGAGGGGGATGAGGGGTTAAGAACATGGACTTGGTGGGGCACCTGGGTAGTTCAGTCGGTTAAGCGTCCGACTTTAGCTCAGGTCATGATCTCACAGTTTGTGGGTTCAAGCCCCGCATCGGGCTCTGTGCTGACCGCTTGCTCAGAGCCTGGGGCCTGCTTCAGATTCTCTTTCTCCTTCTTTCTCTGCCCCTCTGCCGCTCACACTCTGTCTCTCAAAAATAAATAAATGTAACAAATTAAAAAAAAAAAAGAACATGGACTTGGTTTGGAAATCAGTGGCAATCCAGTATGGTTTGAGGAAATACATAAGACAAGTCCTTAGAGATAAGAACAGGAAAATAGTTTAAGGACAGAAAATGAGGGCCTGGGGTAATATATCAAAATAGTTTTGACCTAATTGAGGGGGAGCCATTAAAAGTTTCTCAGGTTATGTTGTAGCAAGGATTAAAACTGAAATTAAATCTGGGCATATTGCCCAGTTCCTTTATTCCATCTAGATTAGTCATCTCCGAGAGGAAGACATCACTCATCTCCTTCAGGGGTAAACAAAAGAAGCATCTCAGATGTATGTGCCCGGCATTACCACAATGACATGACTCACGTTATTTATTTTTTTTAATGTTTATTTATTTTTGAGAGAGAGAGAGACAGAGTGTGAGCAGGGGAGGGGCAGAGAGAGAGGGAGACACAGAATCCAAAGCAGGCTCCAGCCTCTGAGCTGTCAGCCCAGAGCCTGACACAGGTCTTGAACTCAACGAACCGCAAGATCATGACCTGAGCCGAAGTCGGACGCTCAACGGACTGAGCCACCCAGGCGCCCTCCACAGCTCTTTAAAGAACATCAAGAAGGGGTGCCTGGGTGGCCCAGTCGGTGAAGCGTCTGACTTTTGATTTCAGCTCAGGTGATGATCTCACAGTTTGTGAGGTCGAGCCCTGGGCTCTGCACTGACAGCACAGAGCCTGCTTGGGATTGTCTCTCCCCCTCTCTCTCTGCCTTTCCCCCATATGTACCTGCTCTCTTTCTCTCTCAAAAATAAAAAAAAAAACAAAAAACATTATTTAAAAAAATAAAAACAGTCTATTTCTCACCTACTCCTGCTCCTGGTTCAAATTTCCACAGCCCCACATGCGTGTGTGTGTGAGGGTGCGTGCTTTCAGGGCAGGGAGCTACACCCTGTAGCTCTGTGGGTGGGTAGTCTGGGCCAACTAATCCCAAACAGCTCTCCTCCTTGGTGTTTGTCTTCATTTTGGAAAATGTTAAGGTATTGAAATGTGACCAATGATCATAGAAAAATGGCTTACAAAGTATCTTCCTCTGAATGTAGCCACCATGTGGCCGGCCAATCTCCATTACGGTGTGTATAGACCCTTATGCAGCACAGGGGTAGGTAGATGTGGGCAGGGGTGGGGGATATGATCACACAGTCATAGGGGTGCCTGGGTGGCTCAGTCAGTTAAGCATCTAACTCAGGTCATTTTTTCACTGTTTGTGAGTTCAAGCCCTGTGTCAGGCTCTGAGCTGTCAGATTCTGTGCTTCCGTCTCTCTATGCTCCTCCCTCACTCATGCTCTGTCTCTGTCTCTCAGAAGTGAACAAACATTAAAAAAATTTTTTTTAAAAAAGATCACACAGTCATAAATGAGGCCTCTGCATATGTGATCCAGGGCGTCACCATACCTCCTCCCAATATTGCCCAGAGGGTCTATTATTTTGTTTCCCCTTTTATGAAACTATCAGGAAAATTCAATGATTTTAAAAAGGTGAAGGAGAGAGCTCATGGGGAAAGAAGCCTTTGGACTATCAAGATCTATCCTCAGACTGCCTGAGACAGGGCAGAAATAAACGGTATTATTCTTGGAACCAATCCTAACATTACCAGTAAAGGAGTTTTAAAGAGCCATGGGGCCGGCTGACAAGGTAGCTAAAAGAAAACACTACAGGTTCATTTTGAAGCAGCAATACTTGTGAACAGGCCCCTGGAGCAAAGCTTGCCCCAGAGCCCCCCAGGGCGGTGTGGAAGGATGTGGAAGTCCAGAGCAATAAGACCATCAGGAAGGTATTAGCTCCATCTTCTGTGCTGTCTGTTCTACAAACACTCTAGCCACCCCTTCCACCTAGGAGCCAGAATTTACCAGATACCCTTCGTCTTGGGTCAGAAGCTGAGGAGAGGAAGGGGGGAGAATATGATGGAGCACCCGTTGAAGCCTCACGAGGAGAAGCGGAGATACATGTCAGTCAACATGGATTGGCTCGGCGGGGAAGTCCTGGGAAGGCCATCTTGTCATCACCCACCCTCTGCCAGGACCGTGTGTCTGTGAAAGAGGCACAGAACCTAGAAGATGAGTTGCCTGACCATTCTCCCCCAAACGGTACATAACTCAGACCATCTAGATGTAGAGAAGTTTATATATATGTATAATATATAATAGCAATGCCTTGGGCTGCGCGCTGGGACTTAATTCTTCCCAGGGGAATCCTGGAAGAAGGAAGAAACTGCCTTCATTGCCAAGTGGCAGGATATTCCTGATGGGATATGCATTTAAGGAAAAAATATCAACCTTTCAAAACTCCAGATGCCTAGCAGGGATGTGGAAGGGGGCTGTTCTAACACAGATATATGGGCATTACAGGGATGCAGCGTGACTGGGGCCAGGAAGCCTCTTTGTAAGGTTTTGAAGGAACCAGCTCAAAGCCTTCTTCTGACCCCACAGAGAACACATCAGCTTTCTAAGATTCCATCACTGGGATTTTGTGACCTCAGACTCCTCTGGTCCTGGGCAGCCAGTCTCAGCTGAAGATTTGAAGTCCACTGCGTGTCATCTAGCTCTTGAAGTCTAGCCTGGTGTCAAGAAAAATATAGGGCTTTCCTGGATTCTGCCCTTGAATCATCCAAAGACCCTCTCACTCAATGCTTTTGTGCAGAAAGGGAACTTGCCTGGGAAGGATTTTAGCAGCAGAAATGTAAGCACCTTAAAATCAAACACTGGGCTTCAGAAGTCTTAAAAATGTGCTCTCCTGTCGCTCCTCAGAGCCCTGCTTTCTCCTGACCAGAGTGCCCAGGGGGAGAGGGGTAGGGAGATGATCTGCCCTCCCAACCTCCCCTGACTCTGCCCAGCGCACGCTCAGATATAACCGCTTATAAGCCAAGAACTCCCTTTTCACACCAGGCACCTCCTTCCTCCTTGGGCCGTAATTGAGCATCCAGAGAAGTAATTTCTTTTCCAATAACACAAGATAGAGAACACCATTTCGGTCTTTAAGAGCCTTAAATCCAGTTGGAAAATCATTGAATAATTAACAGAGCAGCGTGGAAAGGGGGCAGGCTCAGAGTAAGGATTGTCAATTCAATCTCCCTGCTCCACGCTGATAAGCAAGGAGACCTTGGACAAGTCTCTTTCCTCTTTGTTTTTCACCTGTAGAGTATGGATCATACCATGCAGTGTGGACAGCTGCTACAGGGGTGAAGTTTTATATTTAGAGCTCATGTCCTGGAAGTGCTAGAGATTTTCTATGAATTCTTACAGTATTGAGCACAGAGTAGATGCATATAGTAACTGCTGGTTACCTTCCTGAGTACAATGTAAGTGCTAAGTAGAAGCATAAGCAGCAGGCTGCAATGGTGTAGAATAGTGTCCCTTCCCACTACAAACTGGTATGGCCGCTCTGGAAGACAGTATGAAGTTTCCTCAAAAAATTAAAAACAGAACTACCCTATGACCCAGCAATTGCACTACTAGATATTTATCCAAGGGATACAGGTATGCTGTTTCCAAGGGGCAGATGCACCCCGATGTTTATAGCAGCACTATCAACAATCACCGAAGTATGGAAAGAGCCCAAATGTCCATTGGTGGATGAGTGGATAAAGAAGATATAGAAAACATATGCAATGGAATACTATTCAGTGATCAGAACAGATGAACTCTTGCCATTTGCCACAATGTGGATGGAACTAGAATGTATTATGCTAAGCAAAGTGAGTCAAAGACAAATATCATATGATATCACTCATATGTGGAACTTAAGAAACAAAACCGATAAACATAGGAGAAGGGAAGGAAAAATGAGATAAAAGCAGGGAGGGGGACAAACCATAAGAGACCCTTAAATACAGAGAACAAACTGAGGGTTGCTGGCGGGGTGTTGGGTTGGGGGGATGGGCTAAATGGGGGATGGGCATTAAGGAGGACACTTGTTGGGATGAGCACTGGGTGTTGTATGTAAGTGATGTAGCACCAGATTCCATTCCTAAAAAAGAAGAGTATCCTTTCCTTCCATTAAAAAGGCCCCCAAAATAACACCAGAATGCATTACACAGGACGACTCCAAGACAAAACAGGTCTTTTGTGTTTCCTGGTGTGGTTGAGCAAGTTAACTTAGCATTTCTCTGACAGGTAGTGGCTATGTGGCCCCAGGATTATATCGCACTAAAACATTCATAAATGGTTTGTTCAAAGGAAAGGCATTCCAGAATGCGATGAAAGCCTGGGGGCAAACCCACTATTCCACCCCCCCTCCGCCATTTCTATTCACCCCTCTCCCTTGTCATCCTCATGTTTTCCGTCCTTTATAAAGTCTTATTTTTTACTTAAACTGGAACGGGGGTGCCAGTCCCCTAACTGATCCTGACCCTGAAATTTCAACCCACTTCAGAAACTAAAGAAGAAACAATAATTTACTCCAAAGAAGGGACGTCTCCAATTAGCTTTGAGTCTGTCAGATCCAGACCCAGACAAGCCTGGTGAGGTGGAGCCGGGACCTAGAAACTCAATATCCTGCTGGGCGAGACAGACCTGGCGGCCGGGAGCACAACAGTAAGTGATGCCAGACGGGCATTGCTTTAGAGGCCTGTGATCCCACGGGGGGCCAACCGGGCGGGTGGTCGGCACTGGGGGTCCCACAGGTGGTGTCATTGCACATAGGCAGAGCCTGGTGACATGGATACCCCACAGACAACAGAGCTTAACGCCAAGATCTGTCCACAAGACACAGACCTTTAGCCTCTAGAGAGAAGTTCTAGAAAGACAGGAAGGTAACATCCCAGCATTGAGGAACCAAGGAATGAGCGGATTATCAGGAGGAAAAAACAAAACAAAGTATAGGAAACAAAGCGGGATCCATTTTCCAAGAGCTCTTACCTAAGATGGGGCTTAGATGTTCAAACAAAAGCTGGGCCCCATTGGTTAAACCAAGACTCAGAGCAGAATAAGCCCAGAAGCAACATGAAGGTAGGGCTGGATTCCCCATCACCACCCCCACCCAGTAGCTGAATGACTGCCCGGTGCCCCCAGCCACAGCTGGAAGAGGGCTGTGGAGGTAGAGCGTATGCAAGTGAATCCAGGGGCAGCTCAGGACACGCCCCGCCCATCACAGCCCCTCCCCCAGAATTCAGCTGCAGCAGACCCAGAGCCGGAAATGTCTTTGGGCTCCTTGTCACCTCTAGACATTGAGGAGGAGGCTGAGAATTCAAGGCTCTGTCACACAGGACAAGTCCCCAGGTTAGACCTGTGCCGTACGGAGGGTGTGAGTCACCTCCATCCCGTTGCTGCTTCTGTGGGCTGAGGGCAAGAGGGAAAGTCACCCTGAACTTCGAACAAGCAAACAGAATGTTTGCGTGGGTGCCTTTTTGTAATCTCACTCTTGAGGATGGAGCAGACACAGAAGGACTCTGCTTGTCGAAGTGGAGCCACGGAGCATGACATCAGAGTCACCTAGACACGGAAAGTTCTGGGACCCGGTTTGAATGGGAAGCCCCGGGGTAGGGAAAAGGGATCAGCATCCAAACCCGCCTTCCAGGACTGAAGTTCAGCTTAGGGGACACAACCCTGTGTTCTGTTCCTCGAGCCATAAGCCACGGCAATGCCAGGCCACACCATGGAGCTGAGTGCCCTGGGCATGGCCAAGGTTCGTCTTCTGTGTTTGCTGGTCTGCTTCAGCTGCCAAGTGTGAGCCGTCCCAGGGAGCCTGCCTGTGAAGTTCCTCCTCACACCCTGCCTCCGAGGAAGCAAAAGGAAGCAAATTATCCCAGCTTGGCTCTGCTTTAAGTGGAGCTCAGACTATTTCCCCCAGATCCACCTGTTTAAGAGAGAAGCATAGATAAATGCTATTGTTGCCATTTCCACCCACATCCCAACTCACATCCCTTTTTGGGGCTGTGCCATCACAGATGTTGGAGTCGCGTACAGTGTCACCCAAGCATGAACGCTGATGTCAACCAGTTAAAGGGAAATGATCCTATTTCTTCATTCTTTAGGAATGAACGTTGAGAGAAGGCATGTGGGTCCATGCGTGTGCATACTGTGTGTGTCCTTCCTTGTGTCCCAGTGCTTAGCATGATGGGGATGTGATAAGCATGTGCTGATGAAGGTAGGAGGGGTCTGAAACCCCATGGCTATAGGGGCATGATGTTGGTTACAAAGGTTAACCTCTGTCTCAGACCAAGGCCAGGTAGCCTAAGAAATACTCCTGCTAGCTAAGGTTGGAGGCATTTATTGGGGGCTACATGGATGGTTCACCCGAACCCCAGGGAGTGCACACAGCAGCGCCCATGAGATTCCACCCACTCTCCCCAGGGCTGCTCAGCTCATCCCTGCACACCTCTCCTCATTTTCTTTATGTGTCTCGCTCTCCCTGCAAAGTGAATGTCTTCACTTCTCTGTGTGCGCATCAAACATGGCCGCCCCAGCCTCCATGTTGAATCGCTTCGTATTTCCAGAACCCAGAGGGAATTATGAGAATCTCTTGGTCCCGATTCCAAATTCTAGGCAAGACGATGTGATAAGGCATCTTAGTGAGGGTGGGGGGAGTGTGCACCGTCCAATCCGGGTCAGAGCAACTGCAGCCTGGGGCGGAGTCTCTTTTCCCTCTCTCCACTCAGTTGGGGTGCGAAAGACTCACCGAAAAGGGGTGTGGCGGATTCTTGGGAGAAGGGACTCAGCGGTCAGAGGAGGGGGGCCACCAGCCTGTGAAAGTGAAGAGTGTCTCTAGGGCACTCACATAAAGATGTGACCCTCGGTAGAGCCTATAAGGGTCCCGACTGTCAGCGACACCACCCTACGGAGAAAAGGCAGCCGGGGTCTGCACTGCACATGTCAGGACATGTGTTGCTTAGTAGAGTCCCCCTCTTTCCTGCACCTTCCCCCTTCCCCACAGGACTGTTATTACCCTGAAGTCCCGGGCATGGTCAGAAATAAAGTCTGCACCCTTTTCTGTGCCAGTGTTTTTTCCGAGCTTATAGAGAACAGCTTGAGAACAAAGGTTTATCTGCCATTTTCTCCTTGGCTGGGACCCAATCATATCTGTAGATTGTTTTTTCATAAAGACTCGTGGAACTACATATATATGTATATTTTTAATGCATGAAGTGTTCTCACCAACTGACCATTCACAAATGGTGAGTGCTTGCCTCTGCTAATTTCAGAATCATTGAGTCATCTCCCCTGGCTTGAGTCCACTCACACTCGAGCCCAGGAGGTGTGTAAGCTCCTCCTGAGTCTGGAATGAATGGGGAATGGGTTCCATCACACGCTCCCATACACATAACCTGCCGATGCCATTTGGTATGTGTTCTGCGCCCTTGGTGTTTCAATATTTTATGAATGACACCTTCCAAGATTTGTTGGCACCCGCTGGGACCGCCTGCCTCACGGACATCCTGATGTGCTCTCAGGAAGGGGCTCTGCATGCTGAGAAGGTCCAGATGGCCTTGGCCATCCTCCATGACCACCGTCTCTTTGCCAAGCTAGACACACACGGGTTTTTGACCTCAGGGAAGTAGAATTATCGGGGCATTTCATCTCCCCCATGGAACACTTACCTGGCCTGCCACTCAGTCAATCTCAGGCTCAGCTGACAGAGTGCTAACTGGAGCTCCTGGGCCCTGATGTTTCCTGGGGTTCACAGGCCTTCAGCAGCCCCTCCACCTCTGAGCTCTAACTGGGTGTTTCTGTAGAATGAGCATGCCTTCTAGTGGCCAGCCGTCTGCACCTCACAAGACTGTTCAGATCACAGAGCGTTGGAACGGTGCGGTCCCTTGTGATGAAGCGGCTGCCACGGACAAAATATAGGATCCATGTGTCCATCTGTCTTCCCAAATGCCAGAGTCTTCTCCTGAGAACCCCACGTGAGAGCAAAGGACCCTCGCCATCAAAGCACGTCTGGCCCAGCATCTGGAGGTGATCTAGAGCCTGGTCCATGGCGTGTCCCTCATGGAGCGTGCCCACCTTAGGGGTGCACGGAACAATCCACCAAAGGGAGGGAAGAAATGCAGAAATTTACTTATTTATTTTCCTATCTTAAGTTATATGAATGAATTCTGCTTTACTGATATTGATGCGCATAGGGGCCAGGGTACATGTATCAAATGTATTTTAAAACTTTTTTTAATGTTTATTTTTGAGAGAGACAGAGTGCGAGTGGGGGAGGGGCAGAGAGAGAGGGAGACACAGAATCCGAAGCAGGCTGTAGGCTGTGAGCTGTCAGCACAGAGCCCGATGTGGGGCTCAAACCCGTGAACCGTGAGATTGTGACCTGAGCTGAAGTCAGATGCTGAACCGACTGAGCCACCCAGGCGCCCCTAAAATGTATTTTAAAATCTGCTCTTCGTTTATTTCTTTTTTCCTGATGGAGCACACAGTGCAAAGCACGTGGCCAGTGACGTGGAGCAGGGCTCTGGGTCTGCTTGCTTGAGCCCTGGCTCTGCTGCTCCACGCATGTGACTCTGGGCCTCTGAGCCGCCTCGACACTCTGCTTCCTCATTTATGGAATGAACTTGACAGAAGACTCTCACCTGTAAGTCTTATAAGGATGGAAAGAAACCAGGTGGCGCGATCACAGGGCCTGGAGCCCAGGGGACCGGAGGAAGCTTCAGTTATAATTATCACCATCACTCTTCAGGTCCATTCTTGTCAAATGGCAAAAGCTGAAGGCCTCCAGATGGCTCAAGCTCAGTGGGCGTTTCTAACCCTGAACCTACATTCTGACCCCAGGGGACACCCCGCAGACTCACGAGCTATCCTGCGTCCATCCTGTGGTTCAGCCACACATCCCCTCTCATGAGCAGCACGTGATGCAGAAGCAGAGCCTGTGTGTGCAGGGTGACAGGAGCCAGAGTGGGACTTGAGTGGAAAAGAGGTAGATATGAGTGTTCCAGGTATTCCTGGAGACTTGGGCACATGTGAATGTATCCCCGGTCTTCTGCTTCACTGGTTGTGTGACCTTGGCTCGGTTACTCCACCTCTCTGTTCTGGCTGGGATAATGCTAGCTGCCCTCTAATGATCACTTGGCATAACAGAAGTTTACTTTTCATTTCGATTTGCATTCCACAGCCAGTGCCCCTGATTGGAGCCCAGCTTCCCCCCAGACCCTGATCCAGGGACCCTGGCTTCCTCTGTGTTGCTGTCCCCTTGTCCTGCCGGGCCTCAGACAGGGAGAATGAGTGGTGAAGGCACATTTGAGAAATGTCTTCCCTGGCCGGCAGCCACTTCTCTGAGAGGTCTGCTCCAGAAGGGGAGGAGGGGGACACATTTTGGTGGACAGTTAGTTCCCTGCCGGCCACACGTTCTGGACCACAGTTTCTTCATCAGTAACCTGAGGAGGAGAATAATGCCTTGTTCGTATGACTGGTGAGGGATTGAATGGTCATCATGTAATCATTATTAGCTGCTGTTGTTAACACGAGGAGCTAGACCATTTACCAAAGTTGAAAGGTTCTACCTTGAGGATAAATCCAGATACTGTGGGGCCCGGGCTCTGGGGTTTAAGAAATAACTCAGGTGCAAAGTCCCCGTGAAGAAGTTAGTTTTGAATACAAGGCCTTCTTCCGGCTGTCCTAGCCCCTGCTGCTTTTTACCCACATATGCTTGGGTTTGGCATGTCTGCTCATCATTGGCCCCTGTGATTCTCCAATCTGCCCATTGGTTTATGGCTGTGTATTTGCCGCCATGACACCCCAGCCCCCATAGCCTTACCTCCAAGCCCACAAGTCTAGACAGAGCACGGCCCTCCAGGGACAGACCCTGTACCACGTGGGTGGCCAGCCTATCGAGCTGCTTGAATCCCCCCTTCCTGCTGCCCATAGCCACGTTTCTGCAGGGATCTGATATGAGGGGAGGATGGTCTGCTCTCCCTTCCTCCTCCCTGCTGCCTGCTGGGTCTCTCCCCTGTGGAATTCATTCAGGAAGGAAGGGTTAGGGAAATGACCAGCAGGGACTACCTCGGGCTGGGACGGCTTACCTGCACGGCAGGGGTGGGGGATGGGCAATGTCTCCCCTGCGGACACTGGAGAGTGGACAAACCAGCCACAAGGCCCAAGGGGCCCTCACCCTCTTGGTGGGAGCATTGATGGCCCAGTCCATGCCTCCTTTCTCCACCCATCCCTCTGCACCCCATCTCCTCTCCACCCGCTCACATGCAGATCTGCTGCCTACACAGATACTCACCTGGCTAAGGAAACGTCCAGCTCCTCTTGTGCCATCCCAGTCCCCTTTGTGTCCTGTTCCCCTCCTTTGTTGGGGAGGAAGCAGAGCACCGTGGACTTGGCTTCACAAAGAACCTGGTTAGATGAGCCCCCCTTCCCCACCCCCCAAGACACAGCTACCTGTGAATACCCTGTGCTGTCCTGGAAAAGTAACAGGAGGAAATGGAACCTCATCCTGGCATCCAGACCCTCCTGGACAAGCTTGGCTGGCGCCTGGCCCTCAGTGTGGTCCTATGCTGACCTTTTCTGACCTTCCCTCTGTCTTCCCAGCCAGATTTGTGGGGCTGGCTCCAATTCCGATCTGAAACGAGGGCCAGACAGGCATGTGGACGCCCCAGGCAGGCTCGTAACTTGGCACACCTTCAAGATAAAGCACTTTACATATTTGTTCAATAAAAATTTAGTTAGGATGAAGGAGGAACTGATTTCTCTGCTAAGGATCATAGAAAAATCGTTCCTTCATCATTCCTTTCCACTGGCCAAAGAATTGTGGTTTTAAAAAATAAAAAGGCAAATATCTGGTAAAACGTGGCTCACTCTTTTCTGTGAATTCGTCCCTTTTCAAGCTTGCCTATCGTTTCTGAAAGGCATAAACAAGAGTTTAACATTTAAATAACACAAAATGCATCTTTTAAATGTTTTATTTATTTCTAGGAGAGAGAGAGACAGCGTGAGCAGGGGAGGGTCAGAGAGAAAGGGAGTCACAGACTCTGAAACAGGCTCCAGGCTCTGAGCTGGCAGTCAGCACAGAGCCCGATGCGGGGCTCGAACCCACAAACCACGAGATCATGAACTAAGCGAAAGTCAGACGCTTAACCGACTAAGCCACCCAGGCACCCCCAAAATGCATTTTTAATACCACACCAAGCTTTACTTATTTTCAAGATTTCAACTGACTGTGTCTGTTAGGTTTTAGCTGATGGTGACTGCACCATAATATAAAGACAAAAGTCTGCCTGGGTGAGAAAGGTGTTTCTTTCTTTCTTTTTCTTTTATCTTGTTTTGTTTTTTGTTTTGTTTTGGGGTTGTTTTTTTGCTTATGTTTATTTTTTGTTTATTTATTTTTTGAGAGAGAGAAAGAGAGGGAGAGAGACAGGGAGGGAAAGAAAGAATTCCAAGCAGGCTCCACACCATCAGCACAGAGTTCGATGTGGGGCTTGAACTCACAAACTGCAAGATCATGACCTAAGCTGAAACCAAGAGTCAGGCACTTAACCCACTGAGCCACCCAAGCACTCCTGCTTGGTTATGTTTAAATGTCGAGGCCAGCCTAACCCACTGAGGTCGAATGAGAGCCATTTATACCCACACAGTTAGGTGAGGCAGGGCTCAGAGGACCTGGGTGTGCCAGGAGTTTCTCAAAGATGGTTTTGTGCCCAGTGGGCATGTCCCCTGCTTGAGCTGCTTGATGGGGCCACCAGCCCAGCCAAAGTGAGCACTCTTCACTCTCCTGGCCCCTCCCACCACCCTGGGCTTTTCTTCTCGCTCTGGTTCTTAGGGATCTGTGCACAGTCCAGACACCTCTTCCATAAGGAGTTCCTGAATCAAATCCTGCTACTTTAATAACAAAGGGCCAGGGGGAGAATGTTCACCCAGATGCAGACTTGCTTAGCTTGAATCCAGGCCCAGCCCCTTACTAACTATGAGAGCTTGGGAAAAAAAATTCAGCCTTTGATCCTAGGCTTAGTCAACTGTGGGATTCCGACCTTGCCAGATTATCCATAGGATTCGAGTAGGAGATGCACATCCTGGCTTCAAGTGGTGGCAGTACATAGAAACTACCCCTCTTCAGGTCGCTAGCCCTGTGGCTATCTCCCAGTATCAAGGTTCCTTACCCTTCATATAAAGATCTCAGGCTGGTAACTTGTGACAAAGACCAGAAGGCACCCAGCTGTCGGTTCTTCCCTCCCCTTTCTGTGTGTGATTCCTTTAGGTGAAATGAAGCTAAATGGCCACTAGTCAGCACGATATTGCTGGTGGGGACCCCTTCCTGCACACACCAGCCAGATCCCATCTCCTGTCCAGGAGAGAGCTAAGGGAATTGTCACAATCCCAAACTTTGGACACACGCCTTCCTGGGTCCAAGACAATGGCTTAACTTTCTACCTGGTTACTGATCTGGAGCAGATTGGAAGAGTGCCAAGTTCAATACCGGGTTTTGTGGGGATTGAATGGGGTTACGGGCCTAGAGTTCTCAGCACAGGCCACAGGAAGGGTTACTGTAGGATGACACAGGGGGCTGTGACACTGGAGCAAGCCATATGAACTCCCAGACTTCTGCACTGGGAGAAACAGGAAGCTTTTTGTGCAGCCAGTTGTGAGCAGCAAGGGTGAGAGGGGGCAGCAGGTGCAGAAGACCGGAGGGGGGGGGGTGGCCCTTCAAACCCCCAGAGGGTTGGAGGCTGTGGTAAATCAGGGGACCAACCCCGCTCAAGGGACAAGGGTAAGGACACCTGCCAGTCTCTGCGAAGGACATTTTCCTGTAGCTCCATCTGCTTCCCTGATCTTTAGATCTTTCCCCATTTCCTTTTGTAATTACAGTTGACCCTTGAGCAACATGGGGGTGAGGGGCACCGAGCCCCTGTGCATTAAAAAATCCGTGAATAATTTTTGACTCCCTTAAAAGTTAGCTACTTCTTCTTCTTTTTTTTTTTTTTTACTTGACAGACTTTTTATTTCAGCCTTTATATCCCCTTCCCAGGCTGCCTGGGATCTCTGTCCCCACCCAACTTCAGAGTCAGCCTGACTCCATCTTGTGTTTTTTTGGGGGGTCAGAGGCAGGGAGGATAGGCATTGTACTTTGGTAGAGTTATAAACCTGCACCAGGATTGGGGTCCACAAGTCACCCCACCATGGGTCTGGCCAGGACATGGGCTCAGGGCAGCTCCTAACACCCCTGGAGACCCAGAAGCTAGGGACAAGAGCACCATCCCCACCCCCACCACTCAGGACTCGGGAAGGAGGTGGATGGGCAGTGTACAAAGACCCCAGCAGGACTTGCTGGGGAGAAGGTAGAGAACCAGGTGAGATTCTTGAGGTGACTTTGTCTCCAGCGCAGGCTCCTGGCCCTCTCCCTGCCCCCCACCACTGCCATAACCAAGCCCAGAACCTGGCACCCCATCCCTTCCCACCAGCCAACAAGAAACAAAAGCAGTGAAAACACCAGGCTCTGTTGCTTGGTTGACCAGAAGCCTTACTGATAACATAAACAGTCCATGAACAGATATGGTGTATGTTATATGTATTATATGCTGCATTCCACAATCAAGTGAGCTGGGGAAGAGAAAATGTTATTGAGAAAAACATAAGGAAGAGAAAATGCATTTATAGTACTGTACTATATTTATCAAAAAAAAAATCTGTGGGTAAATGAATCTCTCCAGTTCAAACCTACATTGTTCAAGGTCACCTGTACTTCAGTCTCAGAATTCTCTCCCATCCCTGTGCCTCATCTGGTCTGGCTTGATGCTGAAGTTGAATTTGTTTCTTTGAATGTGTTCTGCTAAGCAAGTGAAGAGCCTACTCTCTGACTTCAGTTATTCCGGGGATAGGGACCCAGGCCACCATTGTCCCTCCAGGAAACATCATGGAGGCTCAGAGCCATCAGGCATCACTGTAGGATTATCCATCTCATCTGAGAAGAAACTAAACTCAATTTCTTCTGCCACCTCTGAATAGTAATGGTGACAGAATAGAGAGATGGTCCCTGGAAGCACACAAGTCACAAGGCACTGGGGGAACAGAATTGGGCACCTGGGTATGGGAGACACTTGAAGAAAGAGAATGGAAAGGCTGAGGCATTTGTCTATATTTCTCTCAGTTCTGTCTCAGAGACACTCAAAGTGAAGTTGGATCCTTGTAACCAGTCATAGGGCAGATAACTCAAGAGACCAGTGTCCAGTGTGCCCATGCCTCGTTCATCCCAGAGGCTCTGTAAGGTCAAGGCCGACCATGCCACCACTGTGCAGGGCTGACCTCCCAGGGCTGCTGGGTGTCCCGAGAGCCTGGGTGGCATGAGGCAGTGCCACCAAGTTCAACTCCCTCATGGCAGAAACCAATGAGAAGTGGGCATATGTGTGCCACATTTCAAAGAAGCAAAGAAAGCAACCAGCCCCAGTGAGCAAACACCATACTGCCTATTGGAATAATCAAGCATCAGAAATATCAATTCTACCAAGAACAGAAGACATAAAGAACCCTGAGCTGCCTGCTGTGAGCCGGGGATTGAGTCTGCACAGGTTTCCCCGTGAGAGAAATCTATGCCAGGAAGTAGAGGGACACAGAAGAGTTATGAGCTGATATAATAGCACGTGTGACTCACAAGGAAGTTGTAAAGAGAATGCTTATAAAAAGGGTTAAAGAATATAGGCTTTGGGGGCTTTTGGGTGCCTCAGTCAGTTAGGCTTCTGACTTAAACTCAGGTCATGATCTCATGGTTTGTGAGTTCAAGCCCCACATGGGGCTCTGAACTGACACCTCAGAGCCTGGAACCAGCTTCAGATTCTGTGTCTCCCTCTCTATCTGCCCCTCCTCCCTGCATCTAAAATAACTAAATATTAAAAACGTTTTTAAAAAAGAATGCAGGCTTTTTACTAACGCATCAGGGAAAAGAGACAGCAGCGTGAACTCAGGTCCTCTACAAAATCAGGCGCAGCATGGAATTAAGAAGGGGTCTCATATGGCCGAGATACTGGACCCATTCTTCAAAGCTGTCTTCAGCACTAGAAATGAGAAGGAAAATACAAACACTGAAGGGGGCATAGAAACCTTTGGAAATAACTACTGGCAAACACTGACATGGGACCCTTGGAGTGTCTACGGACCGCGCTGAACAGGTGTAGGCATGCTCCTGAGGGATTGTGGGAAATGGATCAGCATCTGCCCGACTGTTTAAAATAGCACCTGAGAAATGGCTTTGTTATCCGTATTATTACTTTCAGCAAATAAAGTTAGAGCAAGTTCTGAAAGAAGATGCCCAATATTCTTGGTGGACACATTCACAGGAGAGGAAAGGAGGGAGGCAGAAGAAACTATGATCCTGATTGTCACATCTGATGTCGCCCACTGGGGAAAATTATCACACGCATCAAGGGTCCCCTAAATACCCCAGCGGCTAAATTCCCATCATGTTTATTTGAATCCAGCTGCGTTAAAAACGTGGCTTCATGCCCCCTCTCTCCTACCCAAAAGGCCATCCTGGTAAAGAGAGGTACTAAGAACTGGAACTTCATACTTGCGGTGTGTTTCTACCTGCACAGTCCACAGACTATACAGGTAGAACAAAGGCAGAACATCCCTCATGTTCCCACATGAAATCCATGAGACAGAAGGCCCATCTCGAGGGTCCTACCATTATGATGGCCACCCCCATGCCCTGGGGCTGCCCCCCAACCAGGGTTGTATAGAATTCTTTTCTACCTCCTTCTTTTGGCTCCCCTTCTCCTCTATAGGCTGGTACACTTATTGTTCTCAGTGTCCCTTGCCCAGAGGCCCACACCATTCACTTCCTTGGGCTGCCCTTCAAGTCTCTGCAAAGCATCTAGTCTTACACTCTAAGGGCCAAGCTTGCTACAGGGCGACAGACTAAATTAAGAGTGGGGTTAATGGGACTGGCAATGGGGTAATGGGTGAGGGTAATGGGGATGGTTTAGGGACGGCAAGCCTGGTGGGAATCTCACCTTAGAGATGTTGCCTGTGAGTCAGGTTGGCCCTACACAGATGGCAGGTGTTTCTCATGGTTAGACTCAGGGCAAAAGCTGTGGCTTCAGCAGGGGCCCCGTGCACATATATAAGAGACACAAAAAAAGGAAGTCTGACTCAATATCTCTATTAGGTCCTACTTAATATCTCAATTATCTCATTACTGATCTTTCAAAGGGAGAGATGGCAGTGAAGTAATCTCATTTGTGTGAATCCCTACATATTATCACCAAAAATTATTGTGTTGGATAATGCACTTATTTGACCATAAATTATGGAATTGATTTTGTTGAATCATAATTAGGTGCGCCTGTAAAATCCATACACACACTGGAGCTTATGTACTGAGAAAAATTATATGTAATAGATGTGCTCTTGGAAAGCCCTATATAAATATAAATATGTACTGGTTTTTAAGTTTTTAAAAAATATTTATTTATTATTGAGAGACAGAGAGAGAGAGACAGAGCGTGAGCAGGGGAGGGGCAGAGAGGGGGGGGGCTACAAAACTGAAGCAGGCTCCAGGCTCTGAGCTGTCAGCACAGAGCCCTGTGTGGTGCTTGAACTCACAAATCATGAGATCCTGACCTGATCTGAAGTCTGATGCTTAACCAACGGAGCCACCCAGGTGCCCCAAATATGTACTGTTTTTAAACACACTAAAGAATATCACTATTTAAACAAAGCCTATAATTATTCCTATTAAAGAGTGAGGATCCTTTTAAAATGATTAATCATTTCTTTTTTTTTTTAATGTTTATTATTTTTGAGAGAGAGAGACAGAGTGTGAGCAGGAGAGGGGCAGAGAGAGAGGGAGACACAGAATGTGAGGCAGGCTCCAGGCTCTGAACTGTCAGCACAGAGCCTGATGTGGGGCTCAAACTCTTAGAAGGTGAGATCATGACCTGAGCTGAAGTTAGGCGCTCAACAGACTGAACCACGCAGGTGCCCCATAATCACTTCTGAATTTAGACTCTTTAAGTTGTTATTTACAGTAGAGTTTACTTTAATGTACATACACATTATAACTACATACATATGTGGGCATGTGTCTATATATGTACTAAGTAATATATGGTAGCTACATAGACTTAAGGAAGAGGTAAATTTCTCCCTTCTAGTCCTTGCTTTCCGCCCCCCCCCCCCCCATTCCTGTCCTGGGAACCATCCAGGTCCCACTGAAGGCCACTTTATTTGGCCCACCAAACTTCCATAGAAAGGATGCCCTCGGGGACAGGTCATGCAAACAAATCAATCTTGCTCCCCATGGTCGGTTATTACTAAGAAGTAGGACCCGTAGAAACTGAGTCATATTGTTATAACATTTCCTTCCCTGCAAATTGTTTTTCTCATTTTGCTTCTTATTTTGTCTGGGATCAGGGAGCCCCGAGCGGACCATTTCAGACCGAACTGTTGCTCGTTCAGCTTGGTTGGGAAGAGGGAGGCCTGTAACGTCATAGATTTGACTGCAATTTCCTGCCCAGCTTCCTGAACATGGGCTTTCGGATTCTTTTAGCCAAGTTATTTATTATCTGGGCTTGCTGTATCTGTAGGTCACTGGCTGTTACTTTATTGCTGTGTTTATGAGCGAGTCCAAAAACTTCTAGGCTTAAAAATGTGAGACAGTTATATCTATAATTTCTGGGCTGGCTGTAACTGCCACATCAGAATATGTTTTAGAAATGCTCTTCGCAAAGAATTAAGACGTTTGATTTACAGAAAATACTATGTGACAATCACAAAGTCAGTAGAAAAAGGGGGGGGAATGGCTAGATATTTCATTTTATATCTTTTTGACTTAATGATAATATTTTGGCAATGCTTTTTGGCTATTATTTTATGTCTTTCTTTTATTTTGTGAGAAAGAGAGAGACAGAGAGTGAGAGGGAGAGGGGCAGAGAGAGAGGGAGACACAGAATCGGAAGCAGGCTCCAGGCTCTGAGCTGTCAGCACAGAGCCTGATGCGGGGCTTGAACTTGGGAATGACGAGATCATGACCTGAGCTGAAGTCCGATGGTTAATCGACTGAGCCACCGAGGTGACTCAACGTTTTGGCTTTTAAAGGCAATCTCTTCCTACTAAATTAAATTATGTCCCCTGTACATTGTTTCTTGTTGATTACCTGGAAAGGCCTCTTGCATGTTGTCTGTTGCCCCAAATACCTTCTTGTACCTTGTTGTCTACCTACAGATGCCCCTCCGCATGGGTCATTACAACTTCTAGCAGTCCACTTCCTTGTAGCTACCAGTCATTTGAAACCCAGGAAGCTCTTCTATACCCAGAGTGGAGATTTGGAAAATGTAATCACACTATTTGTAAACCAGGAAGCTCAAAGTAAAAACAGAAGCAGAAGAGGGAGAGACAAACCCAGTGTAGAGATACGCAGCTACGTGGAATAATGGTTGGCGATGTCGGCTTGTTCTGCACCCTTATCTGTGGTTACCCCGGGAGGAAGATCACCAACGAACGGTCAGCTCTGACTGACTCTTAACCTACACCTGGAATGAGCCTGGAGTTACCTATTCCTCGGAGCAAGAAAGGAAATGCTGCACCTTGCTGCCGGCACACCCAGAAAAATGCCCTGAAGGCTTCTCACATGTTCTGAATACGAGCGTAGAAGAGCTAATCAGATTTTTGTTCATAAATTGTTGAGCTGGTGCATTTATTTGTACTGTAGAGTTAAGGTGTTAATGATATTCAAAATGGATGGCATGTGATGAATTTATAAATTACCTCATTTATATTTTATAGGCATTGAATTTTGGTCCTTTCTTTCCAACTGTCTCTGCTTGATACAAAAGATCTGTAATGTAATAACAGTGGAGGAGCCCAGCATTGCCTACTGTCTGTTCCTTTTTTTTTTTTTTTTTTTTTTTAGACACATTTATTGATTACACTCTTATGTCCACTGTCTCCTTTGTACTATGGGTAATTCTGATGCAGTAGGAGCATTTGGTCATAACGGTGGCATCCAGATGTCTACCGGGTATCAGCTGGCTTCTGGTACTAAAAAGACAATTCTGGATACAGAACATGATGCAGAAAGAAAGCTGAATTAAGAGGCCAAGAGTCCCAGGTTTGAATTCTGGCCCCACCACTAACTAGGACAAAGTCACCTGAGTCCCATCATTTGGGGACTGAAAAGATAGGACTTCATAGACCTCAGAAAGCCCTCACAGCTCTGACATTTTATGTTCCTGTGACATGGAAGTTTTAATAATAGGGTGCACAGAGAAATTGGTAGTGGCAAAATGTCTCTGATTTCCCTCAGGGGGATCAGGGAGAGTTGAGTCGGAGAGCCGTCTGGCCACACGGGAACATCTTGGAGGCATATTAAATCAAGAAGAGCCACAGCTGGGGGAGGAACTAGAATTATCAGAAATTAGGCACGAGGCAGCCCCCCAGCACTGGTGATTTGGGGTAACCCTGGGTTACGGTCTGAGCGTGTGACCTCAGGTTGAGGACCAGCTCAAGGAGAATGGACTAGAACCGAGACCACAGATGCGGGTGTATCTTGGGGGGTCCCACTCCAGCAGATCCAGGTTGGTTAGCATGGCATGGACATCACTTCTTAATAGAATTGCAGGTGCTCTACAGCAATCTCTTATTTTTTGAAATCCAGAATGACAATGACGACCGGGGGGCTTCCGGGGACCGTTTTCAGAGAGGTATTTCAGCATTGGGGGCTGGCTGAATCAAACTACTTATGTCACCCAGTTCTCGCTGATGAAGGGCACATAGTTAGCAATTAGTCTTTTGAGGGAAAGATGGATTATTCAATAAATGATGCTAAGATTTTGGAGACAGAAAGCTAAGCATGTGGGGGGAAAATTAGATTCCTTACTTCATATCATATGCCAAAATAAATTCCGAAAGAATTAAATATTTAAGTGGAAAAAAAGGGCAAACTGGAAAAAAAATTTTGAGTTATCTCTTAAGACAAAGTTTAATATCTTTATTATAGAAAACTTGCTTATAAATAATAAAAGAATTCCCTAATGAAAAAAAAAGACAAAAGAACAGAGACAGGAATTATGTAAATTAAGACATAAAATTGACCAGTAAACAGATGAAAAATGTCCACCCTCATAAAGAAATCAAAGTAAATGCAAATGGAGATATTTGAAATACCACATCAGTCCACAAGATTTTACTTTAGATAGTACTTCCTATTGGTAATGATTTGAGGGAAGCATGAACCCACTGTATGGAAGGCATGGTTCCTGAGTTGCATTCACGTGGAATATACTGGTAGCCTGGGATGGAGACTGGCCAGCTGTTTACCAAACTCACTTTCCTTTCTTCTGGGCTTATAGCTGCTGTCCGTTCCTCGGCCTTCTTTGAAGACAGGTGTGGCCATGCCACTAAATTTTGGCCAAAGAGATGTGGCCAGAAGTGAGGCCCACCACTTCTAGGACTGCCCGTAGATGCCAGACCTGTGACCCCATCCTCTCTCTCTCTCCCTTGTCTGCTGACCAGAAGCAGAGGACCCAGGAGAAAACCCCCAGACCCTAGGAAGCCACAAGATAGAGAATTTCTGAGAACAAGCTCCCTCTTATTTCCCTTGCACCATTTTGTTCTTTGTGGACAAGAAATAAAAGGCTTCCGAGTTAAACCACTCAAGATGGAGGTTTATTATTATGTCAACTAATGAGCATTGCTGTCCGGGTTTTTTTTTTTAAATCCTCAAAGTCAGGTGCCATAATAAAAAACTTAAATATTTGACAATGACTTAGTGGTTGAGTGACAGGTTGAGAAGATCGATGTGGTAGGTCGTGGTAAGACCTGGGAAATATTTGGTGAGTCTGTGGCCTGAAATGTCCTGGAATGGAGATCTCAGACCTCCTGAGCTCTCAGCTCCAGAAAAAAATGGTGGCAGGAGTTCCCGTAACCTGCTAAATCTAAAACTGGACACGTTTTATGAGGTACTGTAGGAAAGAACTGACCTCCAGCAATAATCACCTGGTTTTCCAGCAGAAAGAGAAGGCATGAGAAATGTCTACAAGTAAAAACTGAAAGGTAGAAAAGTTGATATTTCTGGACCTCAAACAATAAGAGATAAGACTGGAAAGTTCCATTCAACCTTCCCAGTAAAACAGAGATTTGGATGGTGGCATGATCTGATCGCCCACCAGCTGGTTTTACACATTACATCTGCATGGGGTGTCCGGGTCAGTTAAGTGTCAGATCTCATAGTTCGTGAGTTCAAGCCCCACATCGGGCTCTGTCCTGACAGCATGGAGCCTGCTTCTAAGTCTGTGTCTCCTTCTCTCTCTGATCCCCCCACCCACCACAAGTAAATAGACATTAAAAAATCAAAATCAAAATCAAAATTACATCTGGGTAGAGGAGTAGAGGAGGCACAGAGAAAAGGCAGACTGGAGGGCTCTTCGAGGAAAGGCCCTCAGTAGGGTTGCTGGTCCACGGAACTGGAAAATGATAGTAAGCAGCTAGTAAAGATTTGAGGAAAGTGTCCTACCATAGAAACTAGAAGGCGAGTCCAAAAAGTCTTTCATCTGGGACTGAAACAACACTTGAGTCCTCACATTTGTTTAGGCAGGAAGAGCCCTGTGATAGTTGGGAAGTCTACTATACAAAGTGTCTTCTGTTTTCTGTTTTGTGATGCTGACCCAGGAAGGAAGTCCTCGCCCAGGGTTAGCTAATTCCTCAACGTTGTGTACAGCTCAGAAGTGTGCCTTTCAAAGGCAGACTAACCAGTCCAGAGCCCACACCTCCAGCTACCTCCTCTGTTGGGTTTTAACTCTCTAGGACACTATGCCGCTGCCCTAATCACACAGGGCCAGGTACCAGACAACAGGAAACAGCCGCACACACTCAGTCTCCTGAAACTATTCAAGCTAGCCAATCCTGAGGCTGCTTGCACTGCCCCCTTCTCCCCCATTTCTTCTGCTGGAAGCCACAGTAAAGGCTCTTGGCCATGTCTCCTCTCACTCCCTCTGCCTCCCAGCTGACCCAGGTGCTTTCCTGTGTGTCCCATCCTCCTGAAATCTATGAGTACCAAACTCTCTTTTCAATGGCAATGGTCTCCTGATCCGTTGGCTTTACTACACCTCAAATTTTCTATCAATACACAGTATTCTAAAACAACCCAGGTGAGGCCCACTCATGAATTCCCATTTTAGATGTTGCCATGGAGAAAAATGCACAAATGGGTTCCTTCCAATGAACAGAACCTGGTGTAATTGAGGCCCCTCCCCTGTCCCGCAGGGTAGGGTGACTTTATAATGCCCACCTGGTGGGATTTCAAAATTGCTATGAGCAGGTGTGTCCTCGTTCGTCCCTCCATTGAATGGGAGTTTTATCGTGTGGTCCTGTCCTTGGTCCACAACTAGGTATTGGATGTGAGGAGGGGAAGACAACTTGTGTTTTGAATTCACAGGGTGCTGGAAAATGAGGAACTGCACAGGGTTCTTCATAGAGGGGAGGGCCCATGACCCAGATATCCTAACCTCCAGTGACTGGGTGGGTCTTTGAGTTGTTCCCCATGGAAAGGTTACGTTTGTTCCATGTGAAAAAGAAAAAGAAAAGAGAAATAAACCCTTGGCAATCAGAAGGGCAGACGATGGCCCAGAAGACCAAGCTCTTTTTAAGATTCTTCCTGTTTCCTGGACTCACCGCTAATCTGTATTTCTGTTTCCACTGGCAATAGGCATGATCACATGATTGCGCTCAAGCATGCAATGGGGTTGGAAAGATACACATGAGCTGCAGCCATGGCCTGGCCCCCTTACTGTCTTTCCCTAAGCAGCAGGTACATGCAAAGGAACCAGTATGGGACTCGGAGGCCCTGGAGACACGGCCACAGGATAGAGGGAGCCTCGGTCCCCAAATGACTGAGGCAGAGCCCTCTCAGCTGCCAGCTGACCTTTATGTGAATGAAAACACAGTTTCTCCCCAAAATTATGTCACGTGGAAGTCCTGGTGAGTACGCTCTGGAAACATACCACAACCCTCACAGCCTGATAAATTGATCCGTTGCAGAGTAGTTAAGATCACAGGCTCCAAGGGCAGGTGTCCTACAGCATATTAGCTCTGTGACCTTGTGCAAGTCACTCAATCACTCTGTGCCTCTGTTTCCTCCCTCATATGATAGGTATTCTGATAGGTATCTATTTCAAAGGGCTGTGGGGAAGATGAAGTGAATTAATATTTGTAAAGCTTTTAGAACAGAGTTAGGCTTCAAGATACTATGTAAGTTAACTTTTATTTAAACGTTGCAGTTCTATGTTTAGTATTATCCTAAGGTCATAGTCATAGATTGTATTTACTTATTCAGCAAATGCTTAGGGAGCTCTACCCATCTGCCAGACATTCTGATAGGCACTAAGTACACAGTAGTGAAAAACTGGTGTGACCAAGGATTTGTAAACAAGAATTTTGCTGCTATATTATTTGTGCCAAGAAAGAAACAAAAAAAAGAAGAACAACTTGGATATCATTAAATAAGAGATTATTAAATAAATTATGTAATATCCACGGAGGGGAGTAAAATGTTGGCACTAAAGGGACCAAACCGAAAAGCTTCAAAATGCATGGAAATATGGAAGATATCTTCAGTGCAAATGCCTGCCTCAGGGCCTTTTCATGTGCTCTTCTTGCCGGTTGGAAAAGTTGAAACAGAGAAATTGCTCCATAAATACTTGTGGGATGTGGCACCTGGATGGCTCAGTCAGTGAAGCATCTGATTTTGGTTCAGGTCATGATCTCACGGTTTGTGAGTTCGAGCCCCGCATCGGGCTCTGTGCTGTCAGCAAGGAACCCGCTTCTGATCCTCTGTCTTCCTCTCTTTCTGCATCCACCTCCCCCCCCCCTCTGGCTCTCTTATTCCCTCCCTCCCGATCTCAAAAATAAGTAAACATTAAAAATAAATACATAATTATTGGATGAAATAGTTAACTGAAAAAGACAAATTGTAAAATAATACACACCATACAAGTCTATTTTCTAAACACTTGCATAGCAGAATTCAAAGTTTACCCAATATTACAATGACTATGATTGGCTGATAAGATTGTGGGTGACATTGAATAGTTGTATTTTTGAAATTTTCTATAACAATCATTTTTTTAATTAAAAATGCAATTTGTANAAACTAATTTGACAATAAACTATTTGTAAAAAAAAAAATAAAATAAAAACGCAATTTGTTTTTAAATGAGAGTCTGTATATGATGTATCAAATGCAGTTCACTTTCTAAGAAAAATAGTAATATAGACCTCAGAACAATAATATAAGCTAATTTTATCAAATGCTGACCATGTGCCAGCCAGTGTTCCAGCTTCATGTGCATTATTCCATTTAAACGTCACCACGATCAGGGCACCTGGGTGGCTGAGTCAGTTTAGCCTCTGACTTTGGCTCAGGTCATGATCTCACCATTCATGACTTCAGGTCCTGCATTGGCCTCTGTGCTGACAGCTCGGAACCTGGAGCCTGCCTCAGATTCTGTGTCTCCCTCTCTCTCTGCCCCTCCCTGCTCACGCTCTGTCTGTCCCTCAATCAAAAATAAATAAACATTAAAAATTTTTTCTGTAATTTTTAAATGTTTATTTTTTTGTTTTTTTGAGAGAGAGGGAGAGAGGGAGCAGAAGAGGAGCAGAGAGAGAGGGAAACAGAGGATCCAAAGCGGGCTCCATGCTGACAGCAGACAGCAGATACAGGGCTTGAACTCGTCAACTGTGAGATTACGATGACCTGAGCCAAAGTCAGCACTTAACTGATTGAGCCGCCCAGGTGCCCCACCATCTACCATTTTAATCATTTTTAAGTGTATAGCTCAGGGGCATTAGGCACATTCACACTGCTCTGTAAACATCACCCTCATCCATCTCCAGAACTTTTTATCTTCCCAGACTTCAACTCCGTTCCCATTAAACATTAACTCCCCATTCCTCTTTGATCCCAAGCCCTGGCCTCCATCACCCTACTTCCTGTCTCCTTATAAGTGGAATCACAGTATATGTTCCGTTGTGACTGGCTAATTTCACTTAGCACTTCTTTGGAGTTCATCCAGGTTGTAGCCTACATCAGAATTTCCTTTCTTTTATTTTTAATGTTTATTTTTTATTTTAGAGAGAGAGAAAGAGACCAAGAGCAAGCAGAGCAGGGTCAGGTGGAGAGGGAGACACAGAATCCAAAGCAGCTCCAGGCTCTGAGATGTCAGGACAGAGCCCGACATGGGGCTCGAACCCACAGACCACGGGATGATGACCTGAGCCGAAGATGGCCACCCCATGAACTGAGCCACCTGGGCTCCCCTCCTTCCTTTTTGAGGCTGAATATTCTATCACATGTACGTGCTGCATTCTGTGTATCCACTCATCTGTTGATGGGCACTTGGGTTGTCTTCTACCTTTTCACTGTAAATAATATTGCCGTGAACATGGGTGTGGGGATATATGTTGAATACCCTGTTTTCCTTTTTTTATTTTTTAAGTTTATTTATTTTCTAGAAACAGACACAGTGTGAGTGAGGGAGGGGCAGAGAGAGGGAGACACAGAATCTGAAGTAGGCTTCAGGCTCCGAGCCATCAGCACAGAGCCCGATGTGGGGCTTGAACTCACGAACTGTGAGATCATGACCTGAGCCGAAGTCGGTTGCTTGACCGACTAAGCCACCCAGGTGCCCCATCAAGTCTCTGCTTTCAACTCCTTTGAGCATATAGCCAGAAAAGGAATTGCTGTAATTCAGTAATGCTGTTGTAAGTTTTTGAGGAATTGCAATACTGCTTTCCAAAGTGGCTGTACCAAACCTCTGGATTCAGAGGGAGCCAGTCTGATGCCACTTTTCTTGGTGCTTCTCCTTTCTGCCTTGGCCTCTCAACACCCCTCATCTTAGCCCCCACTGCTTTCCTTCACCCTGGGAGAGGGCCACACAGGAGAAAAATAGCCTTGTAGCTGCTGGTGCTTGGTGCCACATTTAAGGCAAGACACTTTGGTGACCACTTTCTTCTTGCAGGAGGGGGCTAAGACCGTGTGGGTCTCTGAGTTGTATGAAAAACAGCAGTCAGGTTGGGATTCTAGCCCTGACTCCACAGGCTACTAAGTGCATCCCTGAGAAAAGTCAGAAGCTCTGTTTCCCTCTCGATAAAATGCCTTTTCTTTCCAGCTCTCAGAACTAGGCTCCGTTTGGTGACTGTAGATCAAAGGATGTTTAGACAAGAACAAAACACTATACAAACTATTTCTGTTTTCGTAAAACACTATCCTCAGCAAGGAGTTTCATCTCATTATTGGGCTAATGCTCTTGACCACAGATTGTATCTGTTATTCGACAGCCAGGTCATAACACACCCAATGCACCTTCTCCCTCCACCACCATGGCAAGGGACCGGGGATCCAGCCACAAACACCACTTCTCTCTCTCTGCAGGCAACTCTGTCCATGGCACCTCACCAGAATTTTTTATGCTTAGAAGAGTAAACCCCCAAGGGGACACATGCAAGGTAGCTGAGTCAGAAAAACCACAGCAACACCCCAAACAGCAGCAACAAAGGAACTGGGAACCAAAAGGAAAATGGTCTTCTTTGTGTCCAATGCCCAGAAGGTTTCCTTCACGCTCCATGGACCTCTTCTCCTTTCCTCACTTCTCAGAGGAAGTGAGGTTACTTGCCATCACCAGGGACTGACCATCCCAGTCAGGTGAGCAGCCAGGCTGCCTCTCTCCACTGTCCGGAGATTGATGGATTTGCATGAGGTTGGGGGCGCAGCTTCCCGAATGACCTCCAGAGATGGACCCAAGAGATTTCCCGGCCGGGAAAAGATATGGCTTGGTTTGTGATTTCTCTAACAGGTGTTTATTTTTCAGATTTACTCAAATCGATCTTCAGAAGGTGCAGCTGCCTGAACTGCGAGCATCTCCAAAGCCAGCTGTAAAGCAGACTTCTAATTCATCTTCTAACTCATCGCCTAGGGTCCACACTACCAGAGACAGACAGAGCAGTGGCCGCCGCCCCTGTCCCACAGCTTTCTGTGTCATTGTTATGACTTGACACCTTTGCAATAAATTACATGCCTGCTCACCCCTTCCCCTGTCAACCTTCTTTCTGCTCCAGGAAGAGAGACAAATCTGCTCTAGATGGACACCAATGACCAATAAACCTGGTACTTGTGGCCACCTGCCTTTAAAACTTCATTGCTGAAAACTTTTGCCAACTCCCGATTTTTTAAAATGTTTTATTTATTTCTAGGAGAGAGAGAGAGACAGCGTGAGCAGGGGAGGGTCAGAGAGAGAGGGAGTCACAGACTGAAACAGGCTCCAGGCTCTGAGCTGGCAGTCAGCTCAGAGCCCGACGCGGGGCTCGAACCCACGAACCGCGAGATCATGACCTAAGCGAAGGTCGGACGCTTAACCGACTAAGCCGCCCAGGCGCCCCAACTCCCGATTTTTCTAGATGATGATGGCCTACTGGCTGATCATGGACTTGAGGCAATGGTACATTTTTGTCCTAGTTTACATTTTCAGCCCCGCCCCACCCCCACACCAGTTTCCTGTTGGACTTGACAACGAGATTCCCCAGTGGAGGGGACTCTTGGCTTACTCCTCTTTGTGGTAGGTGATCAGCTGCTCAAGAACGATGGTTGGGGAAAGAAATAAGCCCCCTCATCGCCGCCATGATCTCAGATTTGGCGTACGCTGGCTCTGGGGAGGGCCTGGAGGCAAACACCCTCATACTAGCGAGCAGGTGCATCAGGAGTCTGAGAAACGCCATGTGAGTCAGAACTCTCCAGCTGTAGAGTGTGGAAGAGCAGTCTCTCAAGCCAAGGAGAAGGGAGGATCTGGCTTACACCTGTTAGTGCTTTCTCCCCCCAAGTTCAAGAGACTTTGCCAATCTTATTAAAGCCCAGCCTTAAGCTTCGCGGTAATGAAGGCTCCCAGTTTTGCAAGTGTTCTGGCTGCAGGCACCGATGAGGCCGTGCACCGACATCCCCTTTCGTTTTCTCCGCCTCCTTTCCGAGCTCCAGAAAATGAACACTAATGTCATTGCTAGTTATGTTTTACAATGCGGATGCCACAGTATGCCATACACGTTGTGAAACAAATGCATTTACCTGCGATAATGCATTTGCTTCATTTCGATGCTAAATACAAAATGGATAATGCGATAAACATGATGTTGGATGATTCAAATGAATTCATAATTTCTTGCAATTGTTCGAGAAGGAAATTATGTGAAAATATTAATGCTTTTTATAATGATTACTTTGCTTGGGGTAAGCAGAAAGCCACTATTTCCTCCTGGAATGTCATTTGTTCTAATGCAAAATAATAAATTTAATTGAAGGCTCTGGTGCCATTAAAAAAATAAACCATTCTTGGGGTACCTGAGGAGGCTCAGTTGGTTGAGTGTCCAACTTCAGCCCAGGTCATGATCTGGCAGTTCATGAGTTTGAGCTGACAGCACAGAGCTTGCTTCAGATCCTCTGTCCCTCTCTGTCTCTGCCCCATCCCTGCTCACTTTCTCACAAAATATAAATGCACATAAAAAATAAAACCATCCTTCTCCCGAGTTTTAGCAGGTAGACAATGTTTTTAGCTTTCATGTGGAATTTTAGAACTAGAAATAATCATAACATCGTGTGGCCCAATAGCTTACAAAGAAGCAGAAGCGCCATCCATTCAATAACTTGTCCGTGGCCCTATAGTAACTAGCGGTAGAGTAGTGTTATGGCATATTTTACGGAAAAATAACAAGAAAATGGATTTCCTTCACTGTGTGTATGTCACAAAAGGTCTCAGCAATCATAAGAGAAAATGTTTTCTCTGGGTTAATTCATCTTTGGGCAAATGATTGTGTTTAATGTGCTAAGACAGAGCGCTTCCCTCCTACCTGCCTTTCCCAGGCTCATTCTCCACACAGAGTTACCAGATCTCTCTTCGGCACCCTCAAAGCACGTGAGGTGTGAGACTGCATATTCATATTGAACGGGAAGACGCATCAGGGAGAAACTCCAGCAGGTGCCTATGACAGTGTTCCCACCCTCCTCCACGTTATGTGCCGCAGAAGCCACCTTCTGCAGGGGCGCCTGGGCAGCTCAGGCAGTTAAGCGCCTGACTCTTGGTTTCCACATCATCTCACAGTTCATGAGTTCGAGCCCCGTGTTAGGCTCGGCGCCAACAGTGTGGGAGGACTTGGGATTCTGTCTCCCTCTCTTTTTGCCCCTCCCCTGATTGCTCTCTCAAAATCAAACTAACATAAAAAAAAAATAAGTTAGAAACTGCCTTCTGCAGCCCACTGGGGCATGCTGGCGAGGCTGCTTCTGGCTGGGGGAGGTGAATTCTGGAGGTCAGCCAGTCCCAAGGTCCACCTGGCAACCCCAAAGACTCAGAGGACCAATACTCTGCAACATCCTGAACCACCGATGCCCAGTCCCCGGGGTCATCCCATGACCCTGCACTTTGCGGTCTATATGTGGTAGGAAGGTCTTTCCTGTTCCCTCTGTATTCACAGTTCGCCATCAGAAACTGAATTAAGGCTTACACGTAATCTTTACTTAACCAGAGACGAGCTCTGAATACCCTGTGAGGTCACGTACTGAAAATTATTCTGGGGCTGAGTAGATTTAAATATTTCATTATTCACAGTGACCTGGGCACGTG
>NW_027551578.1:3059672-3123151 GCF_008692635.1 Crocuta crocuta | reverse complement strand
AAAAAAAAAAAAAAAAAATTAACCCTGTAGGGGAAGAGTTGGACAAGGAGCTGCCACAGAAAGGCTTATTTTATTCCTTTCTTGGTTCCTTTGGTAAAATATGTCTTTAAGAATTTTCATAGCCAAAAGAGATAGTATTTGTTGTTGTTGTTTTTTTTTTTTACAAATAGTCTATTGTCAAATTAGTTTCCACATAACACTCAGTGCTCATCCCCACAAGTGTCCTCCTCCATGCCCATCCCCCCTCCCCCCCACATCCATCAGTCCTCAGTTTTTGTCAGCATTCAAGAGTCTCTCATGGTTTGCCTCTCTCCCTTTCCCCCACCTTTTCTGCCTTTCTTCTCCCCCTTTTTCCTCCGTCAAGTTCCTCCTAATCCTCCTATACGTGCAAACATATGATATTTGTCCTTCTCTGCCTGACTTATTTCGCTCAGCATAACACCCTCAAGGTCCATCCATGTTGCTACACATGGCCAGATTTCATTGTTTCTCATTGCCATGTAGTATTCCATGGTAGAGATAAACCACATCTTCTTGATCCATTCATCTGTTGATGGACACTTAGGCTCTTTCCATGTTTTAGCTATTGTGGAGAGTGCTGCTATGAACATTGGGGTACATGTGCTCCTATGCATCAGCATTTCTGTATCCCTTGGGTAAATTCCTAGCAGTGCTATTGCTGGGTCATAGGGGAGTTCTATTGTTAGTTTCCTGAGGAACCTCCACACTGTTTTCCAGAGGGGCTGTACCAGTTTACATTCCCACCAACAGTGTAGGAGGGTGCCCGTTTCTCCACATCCTCGCCAGCATCTAGAGTTCTCTGATTTGCTCATTTTAGCCACTCTGACTGGCGTGAGGTGGTATCTCAGTGGGGTTTTGATTTGTATTTCCCTGATGAGGAGGGATGCTGAACATTGTTTCATGTGTCTGTTGGCCAAGGAGATAGCATTTGTAAAAACCTGCAGTATGATACACAGCCACTAATAGGCGCAGTATAGAGGCAGCTTCCTTCTTTTCTTTATATAGTTTTTGCTTTGGGGTGCCTGGGTGGCTCAATTGTTTAAGCATCCGACTTCGGCTTAAGTATGATCTCACAGTTCATGAGTTTGAGTCTCGTGCTGGGCTCTGTGCTGACAGCTCAGAGTCTGGAGCCTGCTTTGGATTCTGTGTCTCTGTGTCTCTCTGCCCCTCCCCTGCTCATGCTCTGCCTCTCTGTCTGCCTCTCTTTCTTTCTCTCTCAAAAATAAATAAACATTTATATATATATGTATATATATATATATATATAGTTTTTGCTTTTTCAGAAAAATGCATCTTTTGCCTTAAAGTCTTCAGTGATATGAGGAAGGATATAGCATTAAAATGGGTCAGATCAGGGGCATCTGGGTGGCTTAGTAGGTTAGGTGTCTGACTTCAGATCAGGTCATTATCTCGCAGTTTATGAGTTTGAGCTCTGCGTCAGGCTCTGTGCTCACAGCTCAATTTCGGCTCAGATCATGATCCCAGAGTGGTGGGATAGAGCCCCTCATCGGGCTCTGCACTGAGTACGGAACCTGCTTAAGATTCTCTCTCTCCCTCTAGTTCCCTTCCCTGCTTATGCTCTCTCTGTCTCCCTAAAATAAAATAAATAAAATAAAATGTAAGAATGTATTCAGGGCTTGCTTACATGCTAGCCACTATTCTAGGTTCTCTGTCTGTTGCTACAGATATGGCCAAGTGCTATACTCACTATCCAGTCCAGCTTTGCTCTGTACTATAGAGGCTGGAAGGCAAGCTGTATTTGCCAAACATCCTGCTAGGTGAGTCTAGGAGACAGCCATGCACGATGTGAGCAGGGGAGGTTCATTGTCTTCTAGAGCAAACAGACTGTCCTAGGCCAGCATGGCAGAATTTCTGGTGTGCGTACACGTTGTCAAATTAGCTGAGTGGTGGGAGCTGGTGGTAGTTGTTCTCTGCTAGATCAGTCCTGTTCACATTGGGCATTTTTCTTGGCCTACTGTGGTTCTCTGGCACTCCCAGAAATTCTCAAAGCTAATAAATAACTTTAATCTCCCATTTGCTCATGGTAGCTAACATTTATGCTATTTTTGTTTCATTCATTAAAAACCCTAACTAGTACTACAGTTAGGATCAGAAATGGCTGTAGGTAACAAAGCATTGAGAAAATGGGGTCTAGGATTGGTGATGTAAGGATCCAGTTGACATTAAAAGGTGGAGCAGTGATAGTTCATGGGATGCAGTGGTGGAACATTTTCTTCCATTCTTGTCTATGTGCATCTGAAATGAAGAGCCACTGAAGGCAAGCTTCCTGCTGTAGGCCAATATGAAGGACATAAAGAATATTAGAATGTGACGGGGCTCCTGCATGGCTCAGTCAGTTAAGCGTCCAACTCTGGATTTTAGCTCAGGTGATGATCTCAGTTCGTTGAATCTCAGTTCATTGGATTGAGCCCTGAATTGGGCTCTGCGCTGATGAGATGGAGCCTTCTTGAGATTCTCTCTCTCCTTTGCTCTCTAGCTCTCTCTCTCTCTCTGTCTCTCTCTCCCCCTCTCAAAATAAATAAATAAACATTTAAAAAAAGAATATCTGAGTGTGAGATAGACTGGTTATTTCTAATTGCTTGAAAGCTTAATGAAAGAAATAAAAAAGCTCAAGGTTTTGAACTCTCAACTCACGTATAGTGTGGTAGGCTGCCTCCAGGGTAGCCTCACTGATCCCTATCTCCTAATATTCATACCTTGTATAGTCCCCTTCCCTTGAGTATGGGCTGGATTTGCTGACTCATTTCTAATGAATGGAATAGGGCAAAAGTGATGGGATGCCACTTCTAAGATTAGGTTATAAGAAGACTGTGGCTTCCATTTTGGGTGCAATCTCTTGCTCTCTTGAGTGCAGTCTCTTGCTCACCTATAGGGAGCCAAGTGACATACCACCCTGTGGAGAGTCTCATGTGTTTAGGGCCAAGCCCGGTCAACAACCACAGGAGTAGGCTTGGATACAGACTCCTCCCTCCACCCCAAGTGAGTCTTTAGACAAAAGTAGAGCCCTAGTCCACAGCCTCACTGAAACGTCATGAAAAACCTTGAGCCAGAGACACTCAGCTAAGCCACTTGGATTCATGACCCACAAAAAAGCGACAAGGTAATAAATATTTGTTGCTTTAGGCCACTAAGTGTTGGGTCATTTGTTACACAGCAATAGATAGCTGCTACAGATTTCTATGAAGACCATGTCATTTTTTTTTTTTGATGGTCTTAAAAGAATCCGTGCCTGTGTTAGCCACAGGGGTGACATAGCCGAAAACAGAATTCTGAATCTGATTTTGCAAGGTGATGGATGAAAAAAGCCCTCTCCTGCAGAGGATCCTTAAATAATCAAGTGGACAAGAGGAATGTCAGTATGTCTCTTTGCTCAGCCAATCCACTTGCTCAGTGGGTTCCTGAATAAAGTGGCCATGGAGGCAGGAGAGGCAGGGGTCCCCAAGGGCTCTAAAACTCAACTTAACTTTAAGGTGTCTCCAGCTACTTCCCAGCAGAAACAAAATTGAGTACAGCACCATACCCCATGGGGGCCTAACTGACCTAGAGGCAGGTTTTTATTTTTTACCCCTTTCCACCTTTGAGGAGAAAGGGATTTGTTCTAGATTGCTATGTATTCTGGACATCTATTCTAGATTTAAATTGTCTTATTATCTGCCATGCTTCCACACGGAACACAATCCCTGAAGTTATTATTCACCATGATAGTCTCCTCCACGATATGGCTCCTGTTCGAGAAACACACTTTACTGTGAGCAAATGAAGGCAGGGGCTGATATGGATGATGTTTTAAAACGTAGGTTTTATTTTTATTCAGGAATGATGAGCCCAACAAATCAGGAGACAATTGCCACCAAAAAGAGAGCTTGTTTCCTACAACCCCCCAAACCATGGAGCAGGGATAGGGCAACACATAGAGAAACCCCAGGGTCAGCCGGGAGACAGATGGAGCAAGGAAAAATCATGGTTGACGGTCTCTCTTGTGGTTTCTTGTGGCACAAAGGAAAAAGTGAGGCCGGGTAAGCAGGCTCACTCAGGATTGGCGAGTTTTAATAATTTCAGCAAGCTCTGGTGAGGATGTGAAGAAACGGGCACCCTCCTACACTGTTGGTGGGAATGTAAACTGGTGCAGCCCCTCTGGAAAACAGTGTGGAGGTTCCTCAGGAAACTAACAATAGAACTCCCCTAGGACCCAGCAATAGCACTGCTAGGAATTGACCCAAGGGATACAGAAATGCTGATGCATAGGAGCACATGTACCCCAATGTTCATAGCAGCACTCTCCACAATAGCTAAAACATGGAAAGAGCCTAAGTGTCCATCAACTGACGAATGGATCAAGAAGATGTGGTTCAACTACATGGCAATGAGAAGGAATGAAATCTGGTCATGTGTAGCAACGTGGATGAAACTTGAAGGTGTTATGCTGAGCGAAATGTCAGGAAGAGAAGGACAGATACCGTATGTTTGCACGTATAGGTGGATTAGGAGGAACTTAATGGAGGACCATGGGGGAGGAGAAGGGGAAAAAATAGTTGGGGAGTGGGAGGGCTGAAAGATTCTTGAATGCTGAGAACAAACTGAGGGCTGATGGGGTGGGGGAGAGGGGAAGGGGGGTGATGGGCATAGAGGAGGGCACTTGTGGGGATGAGCACTGGGTGTTATATGGAAACCAACTTGACAATAAACTAAGAAAAAAAGAATAATTTCAGCAAGCTCTGAGGTATAGGGGTGGTCCCTAGTGGTCTGATACTTGGCTCTGAGATACCAGGGCAGGGGAAGCGTGTCCTGTACTGTAACAGCCAGATATTAGAGGTGGGGGGCGGGGTGTGGGCTCTGGATTGGTTGCCTTGCATATGAAACATATCTCAGAGACTAGTCTTTTACTGTCTCTAAGAACTAGCTAATCTGGGAGAAACAGTCTCTTCAGGGCCAGTAAGGTTTCAAACGTCAAGGCATCAGAATACTGAAAATAAAAAGGCATGACTGGTACAGACAGCAATCTCTGCTCTAGCATGCATTCTTTTCCCTAGACAGTCTTGGAGAACATAAAAATTAATGTATTAAAGACTCAGTTAATTACAGTGCCTAGGAGACATCGCATGAAGTTGAAGTTTTGTCATACGGGATGTAGTATACACTTTTTATTGCCTTTTTTTTTTTTTTCACAGCCAGAATGCAAGAATCCAGAAACCAAGGGGTGGAAATAGGGGTGGTTTCTCATGCTATTGCAATTAATGACCTACTTGCAAAATGTTCAGGTCTTATCTCCAGGACTTCAGGCATTCCTGGATTAGAGTAAAAAGAAGGAATTCATTCCCCGGGACCACCATGGTCCTTCTCTTGATCTGGAAGTTAAGATTTCCACCAAGTTTGTGACCTTCCTCATGCCATGCCATGGAAGGCAATAAATGGTAGGATATTGGATTCTGACCATCAAAGGAAAATGACATGGGTCAGGATAAATGGAACCAGGCAGTCCTTAGGAAGCCTCTCTACAGTGCCCTGTTGAGCTGTGAAAAACAGAAGGTTCTAGCAACCTACACAACCAAAAACAAGCAAACAACAACAACAAACCAAGGGGCAGCAAGACCATTTAGGAAGCAAAGTTTGGGTCACTAAGTAAAAGCCTCAGCCAATTGAGGTAATAGCTGAAGGCAAAGAGAAAATGGAGTGAATGGTAAAAGAAGAAGTAAATTCCAACTAGAGGCTTATGACCAGTGGCAGAAATAGGGACTATAAAAACTACCCACAGTTTCTTTCATGCTTTTCTCTCCCATTTCCACTGGTGTCTCTCAGCAGTATGTCAGTAGTTGATTCAGTTGTCAATTTTCCCCAGATGCACAAGATATCAAGTAGGGATGGTGGCAACAGTAGAGAACTCATGGACAGTATCCAGGTATGGATGCAAAGGCTGTGGAGACATAGAGCCTCCTTTTGGAGGGAGAGGTTGGGAGATGTTTTCATTCATATTAAGGATGGTTCAGTAGGTGCATATTAGCCTGTAATCTTCAGTATGAGAAAAAGAATACAAGTACTAATATTAAGAACCCAAAAGTATAGACTGTGGCAGATACTTCTTACTTGGCATTCATTATGATCCCCTTCTGATTTATCTACGTGTGATTTAAAGACAGGGAAATTTCTAAAGCACATTTCCCAGACTCCTTGCAGCTAAAATTTCACCTGGGACCTGGGCTTTCCAAGAAGTCTTGGGAATGGAGCTGAGCAATCTAACATGGTGCCTGTGTGTGCAAGGATTGGATCACTTGACGTGCATGGTGGCAGTTACAATGGAGTTTGGGTACCCGATCCATAGTATGCCAGTGGTGTCTGTGTATGTGCTTTGATTGGAATATTCTCCGGATGTTTTGCTCTACCCTATGTAACTTCTAAGCCTGGTTTCCTGGATGGCTCTCTGAGAAATTCTTTCAGAAACCTAATATCTTTTTTAAATTTTTTTTAAAAAAATGTTTATTTTTGAGAGAGAGAGAGAGACAGACAGACAGAGTATGAGCAAGAGAGGGGCAGAGAGAGAGGGAGACACAGAATCTGAAGCAGGCTCCAGGCTCCAGGCTGTCAGCAGAGCCTGACACGGGGCTTGAACTCACAAACTGTGAGATAATGACCTGAGCCGAAATCGGATGCTTAACTGACTGAGCCACCCAGGCACCTCTAATATCTTTTAGTAGACCATTTTTGACACTACAACTAATTACAATGGATATTTTTCGACAACAAATAGCCCTATTCCATTCAAACGGATCCTCATAATAATTCTTTGAGGGATGTTCTATTATCACTGCTGTCATTTTATTATGAAGAATTGGAGACACAGAGCCCTTCGAGGTCCCCAAGCTAGGAAGCAGGAAAGCAGGATCTAAATTTAGGTGATTTAACTTTAAAGCCCATATTATGGGCCTCTATGTTATGTTACCTCCACAAATCTAGCAGACCAGGAGTAGAAGATGAGAGGGAAGAAGAGTGGGGTTAGGAGAAAGAGGTGAGAAACAGATGCTCTGAGAGTTTAAAAGATTTATCCACAGCCCAAACTGTAAGTGCTAGAGATCAGGTTCAAACAAATTTATAAATTCAAAGCCTATATTCTTTTCACTGCACCACATTTAAGTTATTAGTCATGTTTATTTGAAGTTCAGGGCTTAACTTGAAGGTAAGTCTATAGATCAGTCTAAGGGCACAAGGAGTTTTACCATGGTAGGATCATCTGGTTACTTCTGATGGTGCTGGAAAGCTTCGTGAAAGAAAATAACAAAGTCAAGTTTTAAAGTCTTCACTCAAGGCATGGTTTGAGAACGAGAGAATCAAAAGGGTATTAATTCTCCATCTGGGCACCAGTTTGGTAAATAATTTATTATAGGTATGATTCATCCACATTTAAGAATATTAGATGCAATTAAATAGGGGTGTATTTCTTGTAAGGATTACATAAGACTGTGTTAAATGCTAAGGGAGCCATTATAATTAAGATTTGTCCAAATATTTTAAGCACTTGACATAGTTTGATCAACTCATACTGCCAAAAGTATAAAATGTAAATGTCAAGTTTGTTTCAACTAAAACTTCAAAAGATGAGGAGCATGATCTGAATCAGCTCTCTCCACCCCATTCAGGCCAATTTCACATCTGCTTTCATATTGCCATGGGTTCCACAGTTTCTGGTCCACTATTGGGACTCTTTGTGTTTTCTAGAATTGTTATGTTTCATTTAAAAAAAAAACCAAACTACATTCTGTCCTTACTAAGGGAAGCCTTGAAAAGATAAGGAAACAGATAAGTTGTATCTTCCATCTTATGCTAAAGCATCATAAGTAGCTTTTTTCTAGTGCTGCCAAGAAGATAAACTTACCCAGAATACAAATACTGTATGAAAATGCCATGGTTTCTGAGAATATGAATCAGTGAGATATGTCATTTAAAAGTATACCTAATTACTTTTTAAAATATCAGTCTGGGCTCTTATTATGGGTTGAAATCCATCGCTATTCTTTATTTTTCTCCAATTGTCCCAGATTTGACTAAGAGTAACTTTAGGTTGGGTCCATGTCCCTTTGTTATGTCCTTGTCATTTTTTCTGATCTTCCTTATTTTCTGTCACTTCGAGGTGTTCCAGGCTTCTCTGATACTTTCCCTGCCCTAGAACTAGATCCAAGTAGGACAGAAATTTGGGGCACTTGATGTCCCCATCGGTATTGGGGTGTGATTGCTTCCCTGCCCTCATAGCTAATGGAACTAGGAATGCATGCATAGTTCCATACTGATATAAATAAGAAGCCAATGGAGAAGGGGAATCTCTTTGTTGAGTAGATATTCAACTAACAAATGTAGAAGAAATGAAGAATAGAAAACCACTGTTTGGCACACCCCACAGAGATAATTACTTCAAGTAAGAATCATCAGTGGAGGCTAAAATTAATGGGCACATGTATGATGAGAAACAAGAAGTTTACATTATCTCAAGGTGTCTCCCCAGAAGCCACTATTACTTACGACGAGAAAAATAATCTATTTGCAGTGATGGGGCTGGAAGACACACAACGTAACCAAGTGGTCAAAGTCGCCTCACCAGGAGTGGGCCAGGCAAATCGATATTGAGTGCTCCCTAACAAGATGCACCAAACACACACATGACATCCGCGATGTGTCTGCCCAGAATTCAGAGTCTGAATCTCCTTACGAAGAAAAAGTAGGCAAACCCAAAATGAGGACTATTATCCAAAATAACTGGTCAGGACTCTTGAAAAGTGTCCAGGTGGTGACAAAGGAAGACCAAAGGACTACTCCACCGTAAATGACAACTAAATGCAATGCATGATCCCAAATTGGATCTCAGATTAGAAAAATCGCTTGTGAGATGCTTGGTGGAATTTGAAGAAGGCCTAGAGATTAGATGCCAGTAGTGAATCAGTCTCATCTCCTGATTTGGAGATTTATCTTGTGGTCAAAGAAAGTCTTAGCATTTAGCGAATTGAAGTTAAGGACTATCCCAAACATTCTCTTACCATTTGTCACCTGTTTTCCTAAATCTTAAATCATTTTAAGTGAAGAGCTAAAGTCTTCAAAACATTTTCAAACTGCATACAGAAAGAGGAACCAAATACCTGTTACAAAACACTGCTGGCTATATGATTGATGGTGGCTCGCACTGAGACCAGGGGAGATCCGTGAGCTGTTAACGTCTGACCTTCACCATTACTCTTACCCACTACTCTTACCTGTGGGTTACACATATTAGCAGTGAAAGGCCAATCCCTGTATGATCACAGCAGAATCTGGGGGGGTGGGGAAAGACTTTCCAGAAGACCAGGGAAGGGAAGATTTTCCCATATCCTCGAGAGTACCCTAGGGCATATTTACATTAGAAAAAAACTGTTTGAAATCTCTTTTTGTGTTGATTTTGTTCGACAATTTTTCAAAATATCATTTTGTTTGAAATATCTGTTTAAAAGTTTTACACTAAGAAAAAGTCAATCCCATCTCCAGCTACCAGAAAACCGCTTGCGATATTATAGATTTTCAGGTTATATTGAAACACACAATCACTGTAGCTATTTTGATGAGCTATCGGGTGTTCACTTTTATTTTATGCAGCTTGGTTGCTATGGCCTGAATACTTGGTAATATCTGGAGTAAGGGATATCTGGCAAAGGTGAGATTTACATTATGAAGAATAAGCACTTTTTTTCAGCATGAGAAAATGTTTTCTGGGTTCAAGTGCTCGTAATAAAATGCAAAATCAGTGACATGGTAATATTATTATCAAATCCCCACAAGAAGAGATTCTCATGTCTCATGCTTTACCCATAATATCTCGTACAGAACCAAACTCACAGCAGATCCTCAAATAGATTCGAAAACGATTTCATATTCGTTTACCCTCAAAGTGCGTTTGTTTTGGAATATTTGCCTCTACGGTTGACTTTTTTTTTGTTTTTTAAACATCTGCCGTGGTTGTTGCTACTGGAATAAATATCTAATGCATCACCAGTAGGAGTCAGTCTTCTTTGAACACTAGTTTATTTCTTTTTTTTTTTTTTTTTAATGTTTTATTTATTTCTAGAGGAGAGAGGAGACAGCGTGAGCAGGGGAGGGTCAGAGAGAGAGGGAGTCACAGACTGAAACAGGCTCCAGGCTCTGAGCTGGCAGTCAGCACAGAGCCCGACGTGGGGCTCGAACCCACGAACCGCGAGATCATGACCTAAGCGAAAGTCGGACGCTTAACCGACTAAGCCACCCAGGCACCCCGAACACTAGTTTATTTCTTAATTTAAGAGTCCAGTAGCCTTACTTTTCACTTTTGGTAGTTTTCAGTGAGTGCGACCTCCAGGGAGGGACGCCTGGTGAGGTCCTGCCTCTCCAGCCTCTCCTCGAATCCTCCTGGATGGGGCCAGACATTTCCTCTTTCTCCAATATGTCTAAACATACTCAGACTATCATTTTTTAACTTATAAAATAGGGGCCCTCTGACACGCTGAGTATACTTAATAAAGCCCACCAGCCAACTGTTAATTTGTAGGACATTCACAGGATGTTTAAGATATTTTTGTAAAGTATAAACCATATCGCTGACATACCACATGTATTCACTCATGCATATGTACACTATGCATGCAATTCTGGGTGTGTATATGCATACGGTTAGGAATACAGTGGGGGAAGCATGCATGGTTGATGTAGATACTTTGCTGAAATCAGAGTGTCTTAGCTGTAATATGAGCAGTAAAATCCCTGATGCTCACAAAAGCTTCATTAGGACAAATGCATTTAATGGATTTAAGTGTCTGACACATTTTAACTGTTGGAGTTTGGTGATGTAGAATAATGAAAGGAATATTGGACTTGAATTTAAAATATACAAATTCAGGGGTGCTTGCATGGCTCAGTCAGTTAAGTGTCCGTCTTCAGCCCAGGTCATGATCGCACAGTTTGTGAGTTCGAGCCCGGTAGCAGGCTCTGTGCTGACAGCTCAGAGCCTGGAGCCTGCTTCAGATGCTGGGTCTCCCTTTCTCTCTGCCCTTCTCCTATTTGCACTCTGTCTCTCAGAAGTAAATAAACATTAAAATTAAAAATAAATAAATAAAATATACAAATTCAAATCTGAGCTCTACCACTTTAAAAAACTTTTTTTAATGTTTATTTATTTTTGAAAGAGAGAGAGATGGGGTGGGGGGTGAACAGAGAGAGAAGGAGACAGAATCGCAAGCAGGCTCCAGACTCTGAGCTGTCAGCACAGAGTCTAACGTGGGGCTTGAACCCATGAACCACAAGATCATGGCCTGAGCTGAAGTCAGATGCTTGACTGACTGAGCCAGCCAGGGGCACGATAGCTCTACCAATTATTAAGAAGTCACCTAATTCTTCTGAGTCCCAGTTTTCTGTATTTATAGGATGAAGTAAATATGACTCTCTTCCAAGTTCAAGTGGATTAAATAGGAAATGGATGTAGCTCCTTTTTGTACATATTTAATTGCTTTGTTCAGGCATTCCTTAATTAATTGCTGCATTAATTCCTGGGGATACAACCATGGGGGGTTGAGAAATTGTCCTGCCAGATGGACGGACACCTTCTGGTAGAAGGTAAATATCGTGCAAGAAGCTTTTATGAGGAGGACATAGCCTGGCCTGGTCTGGGGAATCAGGGGAAGGTTTTTTAGGTTGGTGCCTATGGGACTGAGTACGAATTAGAGATGGGGGTGGGAGGACAGAGAAGACCATTCCAGGCAAAGGGGTATAGCATGTGCAAGGGCCCAGTGCCTTGCCTGCTCTGTAGTGACAATGATAATGCATTTATCCTAAATGCAATTGGAAGCCATTGAATGTTGTGTCACTGCTGTTGTTTAAACAGCCTTTATTTTTTTAGAGCTGTTTTGGCTTCCCAGCAAATCTAAGCAAATGTTTCAGAGAGTTTCTTGGCGTTGTGCCATCTATGGGCTTTGATAAATATATGGCATGTATATCCATCATTACAGTATCATACAGAATAGTTTCACTGTCCTGATGTTTTGATATGGTTCACAATTGCATTTTAACAAGATCTAAGGGCAGTGTGCAGAATGGATTGAAAATGGCCAGGAGTCAATGTAAGAAGTTGATCCAAAAGAGAGAAAATGTAGAAATAGATGTTCACGAGTTTCGGGGTTGATGGTGATCAGAAGACAAGTCAGCAGGACAAGTGAGGGAGACGAGACAAAGGAGGGTAAGACAGGAGCAGAGCCCAGCAAGGATGGCAGGAGATGGGGCACAGCCCGAAGTCAGGCAGGTCTCAGGGAGCTAGGTCTTCCTCTAACCAGAAGTCTCATGACTGCCGTCTAGAAAGTTCAAACCATGCTGGCACTTCACACACCTTCTCCTAGTGAGTAGCCTGAGTGTCCATGCACTGCAGATTCACAGGCCCATCTTGCCTATGGAGACTTGTGTCATAATGTCACCACTGCTCCCAAACATTTCCTCATTGTTTGCTTCTTTAAAACATTTGGAAACTTCCTCAGCCTTTCTTAGATCTGACGCTTCCATCTTTTCCCCAGGCCCAGAAAACTGGCTTCAAGAGTGGTTTTCTTCTCTCAGCTCTAGCTTCCACAGAAAGCCAGGAGGGATGGTAAATCCCTGCATGAAGAAGGAAGGTCACATTTAACCATGGAGGGAGAGAGAGGACACAATCCCGAGACTAGAATCATCTTCATCTCAAACTTCAGATTTGGTAAGAAAAACTCTAAGGTGGGCAGATCGGTAAAAGGCAACATATCCAAAGCTTTTGAATAATCAAAACAACTGCCCCCAATCACACACCTGTGATGATGACTATTCATCTCTGGAAGAAACACATTAAATTATTGAATGTGAAAAACTTGGCTTTCAGAAGAGGTTGTTTATTTGACAAGTATTTATTGAGCACCTGCAAATAGAAACTAGACAAACTCTTCAGTCTGCCCTTTATTAGATTTCCTAAACTGAGAATAAATACCCAAGGTGGGGAGGTCCTTGGTCCTTCCTCTTTCTTCCTTCCTTCCCCTTCCTCCCTCCCTCCCTCCCTCCTTCCCTCCCTCCCTCCTTCCTTCCTTCCTTCCTTCCTTTCTTCCTTCCTTCCTTCCTCTCTTCCTTCCTTCCTCCCTTCCTCTTTCCCTTCCTTCTTTCCTTTCTTCCTTCCTCCATTCCCCCTTCCTTTCTTCTTCCCTCCCTCCCTTTTTTCCTTCTTTTCTTCCTTCCTTCCTTCATTTTCTCTGTTTTTTTTTTTTTTTTTCTTTTTTTCTTTTTTNTTTTTTTTTTTTACCTCTCTTCTTGTCATTTTATCTTATGTTTTTGTCCCACCCGCCAAGGGCCTAGTGTTCTAATGTTTTTCCTACTTGAAAATATTCAACTGCTATTTTCTCACCCAAAATATTTCAAAAATGGCCTATAAGGGATTATGCAGAGAGTCCCAGAGGTGAGGTAAGGAAATCTTGAGGTAGAGAAATCTTTGGATGAATATTTCTCTGTGTCCTTGACTTTGTTTCTCCACTCCTCATTGCCCCAGGTCACCACTGAAAGACCTTTCAGCCCCTCTTTTCTCTTGTTTAGGTGAAGCTACTTGGAAGGGAGGTGGGATCAAGGAGATACATCTGTCAACCATACTAAATAAATAAGATACGAAGGAAGGATAAAATAGTTGCTTTAGTTGTAAAAAGCATGGGACACCAACTACAAATAAGTTCTGGTGCCCAACCACTCTATTCAATTCCTGTCTCCTCCAATTATTGGCTGTGTAATCTTGTATACCCCGTTTAGCTACTTGGTGCCTCAGATTACTCAAGATGCTTAAAATAAATGTTTCTGCCCCATCCGGTTACAGTGAGGCAGTGTTGGTCATGTGATAAGTAGAACATCGTCGCTGTCACTAGAAAAAGAAACAATCTGACCACTTAAGTGAACCGGCCAAGGTAGCAAAGAGTAGAATCTGATGGAGGCACTGTGTCCTCTCTCTAAAAATGCTATGTTCTCCACTGCTTCTGTGTGACTGGAAGCCTCCTTGAGAGAGGCTTGGATTCAGAACTCTATTTCTCCAATAGCTTACTCACACACAGATACACATCTCTCTTTCTCTCCTTTGGACCACCTTTTCCTTATCATGTTTTACTTCTTTGCTTCCAAAACTGAAATGTGTTTCCAACCAAAGTTCCACTCGATTAAAAATACCACACAGCACATTTTCCTGGCTTGTGAGGAATAATTTATTCAATTCACAGAGTAAGCAAAAGATGTGGTTAAAATCTTTGAATGGCACTGTAAGCAGAGTGTCTGCTCATTAGCCAAGCAGATACATCATTTGTCACTCCTTCTTAATAACTCATTCATTAACCACTAGTTCCAGCAATCTAAAATAATTATTTTTTTTAGTTTGATTCTCACAAACAGTATTAAGGGGAAAGAAGAAATCATGTTAATGTGTGGTGACTATAAACATAATGGAATGCTAGACTACCGTGACGCAGTTGTGCAAGGTCCATGTTCCAAGGTGAAGTGTAACAAGATGGTCCACTGGCTCTTGAAGACACAATTGGTACAATCAATTTAACCTCACATTTATCTTGTCTTGATAATTATTGAGTCATTAATCTTCGCAGCATCAAGGCATTGCCATCAATGGACCCGACTAAATGAGTATCCATGGTGATAGAGGAGAGTACACACCTTGGCAGTTAGAAGTGCAACATCACCAAAGAAACCCAAGAGAAACATAGAGTCAAACCAGCGAGCAGAAAGGAGAAATCAGACATTACAGTGCTCTGACCTCATGAGTCCTTCCCACCAAATCAGCTTTGGTTCCTGCTTCCTTTCCAAAGCTCCAGGATGATTAGAACCTCAGCTAGAATAACAGACAGACTAAGCAAACTGACAGCAAATCAGGGACACCAAAAACCAAAATAACACAAAAATAAGCGAGTCAATATGTTTGGAATAAAACTTGATGTAAATTATTAAAAAAAAAAAAGCCAAAACCGTCAAAGTCATCAAATAGAATCGCATTCCATTTCTTCCACTGTATTTTAATTATAGTTTGGGGGTAGGGTGATTTGTCACCTTATTTTATGTGCATAGAACTATGGAGGCTAAACATGGCCCTAGGGAGAATGAGCAAGGATGTGCATAGAACCTATGGAGGCTAAACATGGCCCTAGGGAGAATGGAAAGGATTTCAGAATGAGCAGAGGGGCAGAGCAACGATGGACAAGGTTTGGGTGAATATGTAGGGTTATTCCAAAAAGATATTTATTAAGGCACCAATCATGCTATGGTGTCACAGCTAATGGGAAGATCCCCATCAGACATTATTCTAGATATTGTTATGAGTTGGATCCTCTAAAGACTGGCCATCTAGACAAGGTCATCCCATCATTCACTTACAGGCTCTCCAAGGCTGCTCTTTCCCCATAGGTATGTGGCCTGTTCCCTGACTCCACCTAAAAGGATGAGTTATGTCAAGGCACACAGTCTAAAGCAGTGGACTCCCAACTTTTCTGATTGTGTATCCCTATTAGTAAAAAATGCTTGAGTGTGGGGTCCCTGTGCATTACTAAACGTAAACCAATATATTACATTATGGACATTTGCTCAAAAATAGAAAATGTAACAGAATGGGGAAAGAGGAAATGAACATTTCAACTCCTCCACCTTCCTGTTTAGTTCCTACGGTGCAGGCAGAGACCATAAAGGTCATAGGTTTGGGAGGGAGTTATCGGACAGAACCTGGACTCTGTTGGGGCCCCCACTATGCTGGGGAGGCTGCTTGAAGCCTGGCATTCACCCTCTGGGGTAGGAAAGAGCAGGGGGAGTTGGGGATAAGGGGAGGTGACTGCCAAAGCCCTCCATGGAGCAAGGCCCTAGAAGGGGTGCTGAACGCCTCAAAGTAGATGCATTTAACTGGATCTGGTGTCATCACAGATAATGGGGTTTGGGGAGGAGAGACACATGACTTCTGGAAAAACGGATTACATAACCCATGAAAATATTTGCTAAGTGCTCTCTCTATACCATGAGATGCTCCTGAAAAGCATTGTTAAACTGTCACCTCTAGGGGTGCCTGGGGGGCTCAGTCGGTTAAGCGGCCGACTTCCGCTCAGGTCAGATGTCATGATTCATGGGTTCGAGCCCCGCATCGGGCTCTGTGCTGACAGCTCAGAGCCTGGAGCCTGCTTTGGATTCTGTGTCTCCCTCTCTCTCTGACCCTCCCCTGCTCACGCTGTCTCTCTCTGTCTCCTAGAAATAAATAAAACATTTAAAAAATAAATAAATAAATAAAACATTAAAAAGCAAACAAAAAAACCCAAAAACCAAAAAACTGTCACCTCTACACTGTGTCCATATGCATTCTCCTGTGTGCATGTTTTATTTTGTTTTAAAAACATGAACATCTTACTGACAATGATGTCATAGCCAAATATTCCCCAGTTCTGGAACACTCGTCTTTTCCTGTAAATGAAAAATGTCTAATTCATCATTGAACTTTACAGCTCCAGTCTATTTGCCCTGAGATTACTTATGCACCTCTAAGAGGCATAAATTATTTTCATGGTCATTCCCTCACCCCATTACAAAATATTACAACGAGTCTCTTTTCTAAGCTAGCATCTGCAAGACTGTTGACAAAGATCTTGCCTTTGCCCCAACGCTAGCCAGGCTCCTCTGAGCTCTCTTCTCAAATAGGGCCCAATCTGGGCCTATACACACTTGAATAAACAAGCTTCTAACAGCTCAAGGCCACATCCATAGGATGACCTTAGCCTCCCTTACAGTGCCTGCTTGAGAAGACTCAAGGTTGCCATCAGACTTTACTGTTTGTTCCTTCCAACACCTGAAGATAAGGTTCTTGTCTTCCATTTTCTCTGGGAGGGTAGGGGTCTTACTGGGTAACTGGCAGTTAGCAAATCCCCTCCTTCCAGTTCTTTGTAATTTTTCCTCTCCCTGACTCTACCTCCTGGCCCTCTGTTCAACCCCACCCTTCTTCCCTCATTTTCCCTTTAGAATACCCAGTTGCCTCTGTACATATCCAAGTGGAGTTCAGCTCCCTATTGCAATAGTATATTGCTGATTAAAATCTGTCCTTACCACTTTCACTAGCATCTAGCTTTGTTTATCTTTAAGCCAGAAATAAGTTAACTGCAGTAGACCACAAGATAGAAAAAAATAAATAAGCCCGGGAGATTTCTACCATCAATCCCACTGCTGTGTGAATTTCCAGGGAGAGAGAATTGTCTGATACAGACTATGTCAAGATGCCAATATTGATCTACATATTAAATATCAGTAAAGCTTAATTTCCTTATTATTTTCCTTAGCCAAAAAATTAATGCAAATTGACCTTCTAGTATTTTCCTTCTGCACTCCAGTGGACCTTCTTGCCCATCCGCCAGGGCGCACACCATACTTTCGGGCCTAGTGATCTGAAGAGCAAACTTCTGCGTGGAGAAGCCAAATTAAAATTCATGCCCCGTGGACCACACCTCATAGGAGATGGATTCCATACGGGGTGATTCAGACTTTACCCCAGTTAGCCTTGGCCCAGAAATGCCAAGCTCTTTCATGGGCATGGCATCATCGGTACAGATGGTATTCCCATCTGACAAACAGGGCTTTCTTGGACCCACTGGCATTCTGCCCAGTAGATGAAAAACGCAAGCAGGACAGATTCAAGCCACCGTTGTCTTCTTAAAATAAGCAATTCATTTTTTAGGGAGTGAGAGCTATTTTTAATAGCATTAGTTACTTGGCAGCTATTTCCAAAATGGCTCCCACAATTCTAAGAAGCTGTGATTCATCCCTTGGCCTGGCAAGGTCCTGGGTACATGGAAATTCCAGCAGGAGTTATAAATGTCACTTTTCATGCTCAGAGCTCACAAAGTCCTCTGTAAAGCCAAGAGTGAGACTCGGCAAATACCCTAACAATGGGAAACAAGAGCTAGTATTCAGCTGGGGTCTGGTCAAACACTCTTGTGTTACCCAGTCCTGTGGGAATCACAGACATTAGGGACAGGAAACCACTGAGGTCTTTGAGTCCAGGCTCTGTGGTCTGGATAGTACCATTTCCTCATGACTTGTCCTCTGGCGGGTATTTGTCTTCTCATTGGCTTGCATTACTTTTGCCTCTTATTTTTATGACGTAAATATATTTTAGAAAGTAATAAAGCATGAGTAACTTCTTTAGGGTTTTTGAATATTCTGATGATTTTTATTTGCTTCTCATACTTCATAAAAAATATTTTAAAAATATACAAAAGCACAGAGAATGGGAAGTCAAAGTCTCGCCACCGACAAAACCTTCCTTGCTCACATTTTGCAGTTATCACTGCTCTCATTTGTCTTGTTGCCCTTTTTGTGTGTGAGTTCATTATGCCATATGGAAGACAGATAAGGTGACCATTGTTACCAGTTTGTTAGAGATGCTTCCAGAGATTTTGCAAGCATAGATATGCATGCACATATATTTACATAGTCAATAAACTTCTGTTTATCTGTTTTTAATGGGATTATACTGTGCACATTGATCTGCATTTCCTATTTTTTAATAGTTTATTGTCCAGTTGGTTTCCATATAACACCCAGTGCTCATCCCCACAAGTTCCCCCCTCCACGCCCATCATCTCCCTTCCCTTCCTCCCCACCCCCATCAGCTCTCAGTTTGTTCTCAGCATTCAAGAGTCTCTCATGGTTTGCCTCCCTCCCTCCCACTATTTTTCCCCTTCGTCTCCCCAATGGTCCTTTGATAAGTTCCTCCTAGTCCTCCTATACGTGCAAACATATGGTATCTGTCCTTCTCTGCCTGACTTATTTCACTCAGCATAACACCCTCAAGTTCCATCCACGTTGCTACACATGGCCAGATTTCATTCTTTCTCATTGCCATGTAGTATTCCATCGTATAAATAAACCACATCTTCTTGATCCATTCGTCCGTTGATGAACACTTAGGCTCTTTCCATGTTTTGGCTATTGTTGAGAGTGCTGCTATGAACATTGGGGTACATGTGCTCCTATGCATCAACACTCCTGTATCCCTTGGGTAAATTCCAGCAGTGCATTTCCTATTTTTAACTTGGCCCGTCTTCCCAGGTTGGCACAATTGTCTTTATAAGGGTTACAATAGCATGTCATTTATGGAAGCACCATAATCTCTTTAACGGCCTCCTCTTCAAGGAAATTCGGGTTGCTCCAGGTTTTGCCTATGACAATGTGGGGCAATAAGCATCTTGACACTCGGCAATCTTAGCAGGTTGGTGAATGTCTAACCCAGAGGTCATTGGCGTGTGAGCTGTAAATGCAGTAAATCTAAATATCACTCAAAAGCATTTGGAGGAGATTTCACCTTTACAGCCCTACCAACCATCATCATCCCTGTGAGCCTTGAGAATTATGTTTAATTTACTTTTAACTTTTAAAACACACATGACAGAAGCCCTACCATCGTAAGCATTTGTAAGTGCACAGTTACATGGCATTAAGTACCTTCGTATCGTTGCACTCCATCACCACCCTGCATCCACAGAGCTCTTTCATCCTGCATAAATCAGGCTGTACCTAGCAAGCACGAACTTGTCACCTCCTCTCCCACAGCGCTTGGCAACTCCCATTCTGCTTCTGCACCAGAAGACTTTAATTCTTCCTCATATGAGAGAAATCGTACAATATTTGTCTTTTTGTCACTGGCTCATTTCACTTGGCATGCCTGTCCTCAAAGTTCATCCATGATGTAGTCTATGTCAGATTTTCCTTCCTTTTTAAGGTTGAGTAATATTCCATTGGATGGATGTACCACATTTTGTTTATCCATTCATCCATCCATGGACACTTGTTTAACGCATTTTAATACTGACTTCACTGACAATTTTCTGACACTGAATAGTCTAACTTAAAATGGATAAATTTGAGGGGTGCCTGGGTGCCTTAGTCAGAAGGTGTCCAACTCTCACTTTCAGCTCAGGTCATGATCTCATGGTTCGTGGGTTCGAGCCCCATGTTGGGCTTTGTGATGACAGCATGGAGCCTGCTTGGGATTCTCTCTCTTCTTCTCTCTCTGCCCCTTCCCATTCACATTCTCTCACTCTCTCTCAAAATAAATACAAAAACTTAAAAGTAGTCTTAATAAAATGGATATATTTGAGAAAAACATACACTAGGTAATCACAGGTTTATCATCCCACTGCCTCTACTACATTCCGCCCTTTTCCCATAAAAGTACCTTAGGCAAACTCCTTCCCATTGGAGAGGCTGTCACCACCTTCCTCACTGAACAAGATGATTCCGCCTTCACCACAGGCCCACGTGGTGGGCACTACCACTGCCACTGAGTCAGAGAAGTGCATCTGGGACATTGTTAATACTTAAGAAGAGGTCATTGAATGGCATGATTATTCTGGTATTGTATTCTTGTGCATTTCTTTTTGTTTTTAAGTTTTAATTTTAATTCCAGTTGGTTAATGTACAGTGTAATATTGGACAATATAGTGTTTCAATACTTCCATACAGCACCTGGTGCTCATCACAACAAGTCCTGTGCATTTCTTTTAAAATTTCCATGAAATTTTGCCATGAAACTTAAGAATTGCAGTCAAAGGATCTGCAATTAAATTTTGAGCCCATTGTCTGTCTTCAGAGAGATATTGTGAGTTTAAGCTACCCATGGCTTTGTCAGGTTAGATTTGGGGCACTCATTTTGTCAAAATGCCTGTGGGATTTTTGTCTGAATAATGCATATTGATTTTTTAAATAAAACTCTCCTTCCCTCTTACTCAGTGCCCCCAAACTCCCAACCCCACCTCATGGTCAGACTCAGAAATGGCAAAAGTGAGACAGAATATAAATTACAAATGTATTCCAGCTGCTGTGAGACAGAAAACAATAAATCTGATTTTTAAATAAAGCAAAGAACATTATTTTTTTAGTTATAACTGAATAGAAATAGAGTGGTATTTAGTTATTTTCATTGTCCTGAAAGCTCACTCTTTTCTATACATACTGCCCCGAAGTCCTTTTATTTTTTTAAAGTTTATTTATTTATTTTGAGACAGGGAGAGAGAAGAGAGAGAGAGAGAAAGAGAGAGAGAGAGAGAGAGAGAGGGAGAGAAGGGGAGGAGCAGAGAGAGGGAGAGAGGGAGAGAGAGAATTCCAAGCAGGCTCCGAGCCCGAGCCGTCAGCAAAGAGCCTGCAGGGCTCAAGCTTAAAAACGGTGAGATCATGATCCGAGCCAAAGTCAGACGTTTAACTTACTGAGCCACCCAGGCGCCCCATCACCAAATTCCTATGAACAGCACCCTGAAATTAATAAGGTCCATTAGGGCTGAGAGAACCATCAAGGCTTTGAGCAGCTCCTGGCATTGAGCATGCAGCCACTAGGTAACTATGTGCTGAAGAAAAAGGTGAAATGAGTACCACGTCGTGTTACAAACCAAAAAAAGCTATTTATGCTGCCACTCTGTAGGAATCTCTATATTTAAAGCCACAGGCTCTCCTAATATACATTTTGCGAGAACAGAAGACTTTGGGGGTAATCACATTAGTTTATTAGAAACAATTTATAAAGGATGTTCATAGGAAAGAGCAGCCCAGCACATTACTAAAACATTGCTGTAAAACATTACTGCATATAGTTTACATACAACTGTTCAGAAATGTATCTAGCACAGAAAACGGTATACAAGTACACTGCAGTTTCTCACAGATGGTTTCCTGTTCTTTCATACTTTTTTTCCAGTTACCATTTTAATCTCTTATTATGAAGTTTTCTTAGAAAAGCTGATGGCCCTTCTTTCAGGGAAATTGACAAAGTACAACTTTTTTTTAAAGGGTACAGGCTAAAGGAAATTAAGAACTTCCTGGTGAAATTACAAGTATTTATTTAGATACATGAATACAAAAGAAATCTGAGCATAGCACTGAAAATGGTTTTCAAGGTCTGCAAGCCTTGGCCAATCTGAGTTAGGCAGATGTCAGGCAAAGCTGGTGGATAGGAGCTTGGTAAACACCACAAATAAAACAGGCATCGATGGAGCCCTTCCCCTGCCTCAGCCAGGTCTGCCTGCAGGGGCGCATACACACTCCCCCCACGACTTTGATACTGGAGACCACTTTGCAAACGAATCCCAAAAATAGTGGCAGCTGCACACAGAACAGAGGCGGGGGGTGGGGGGGGAGGCAGGATACAAGCAACAGGACACAGGGGGTTCTGGGGCAATGCTCCTGCAAGCCAAGTGCTGAAAACAGAAAACTTTCCCACCCAGCGGATTTTTGACGGCAACAGACTCATCGACCCAGCGGTGAAATGACAGAGAAATGGGAACGGCATGGCCCACTTCTACACCCATCTCTCTTTGCCTCCATTTCAGAACAACTGACATTTTCACCAGTAATCAGTTACAGGCGGTTATGAACAGAGACTCATAGGCTTATGGTTTTATACACATCATGGATGGATCAAGGCACTCTTTAAGACAGAAAGAGAAATCAAATAAAATTAAACAAGCAGGTAGGTTCTCTTGATCTCTAGAGTCTTTGAGGAACCATAATCCACAAAGAAAACACATTACAGTAAAACCTTGGCTTGTGAGCCTAATTTGTTCCGGAAACATGCTTCTAATGCAAAATACTTGTATATCAAGGTGAATTTCAAGAACCATTGGCTCAGTTGTGATCATGTGATGGTTGGTGTCACGTATGGCTCGTATTGCAAGACACTGCTTGTTTATCACGCTAAAATTTATTGGAAATTAGAAATGTTTGCTCCTCTTGCAGACACTCACAGAACAAGTTACTCCCAACCCAAGGTTTACATACGTCCCACGAGAAAGGTTAGGCGGAGGGGCCCTGTGTGGTCAGCAGAGGCCCTCAGTGCTGGAATGCCCTCTCCTCCCTGTGCGGTCCTTCTCCATCATGGAGCACTCTCTCTGGTTCTCCCAAAGTGAAGGCTTCAGCTACATCTTTGCAAGAAGGGAGACATGTTTGCTTTCTTAAACCTTTAGGTGTCCTGTGCGTGCGTGTGCTTGAATGTGGGTCTTGTTTCCCGGCTTTCATCAGGAGACTTGTGCTCACCGGGAGTCGGAGGAACAACAGGCCTCCCCCATCCGGGCCAACCCGAGGAAATAAACATGGCGGCGCTTCCGTGCAGTCAGCGATCACATCCTGATGATTAGACACGCTCTCAATGGCAATGGCCGAAAATAGGTTTGGGAGGCAAGACCCAGAGGAAAAGGAGAGAGGTGGGTCTGAAGGCCTAGCATGGCAGCCCCGGTGACAGTAATTACGGTCAAGTTCCTCAGAGGAAGAGTGTGACTAATCTAAGTTGCTGGCACAGCAAGTCACACGCCTGCCTTCCATCTTCGTCTTTCTCCTGGGATAATGGAAAGCGATTTCATTCTGCACTGGTAACACAGCTCGGCTCGAAGGGCCTCCTGCATGCCTCACAGACGCTTGCCAGCCATCAGGAGTGGGGTTTGGCGCACAGGGGGAGGAAGGCTCTGCTGTGGTGGGACTTTCAGAAGCTGACCTCCGGAGAGCTCCCCTCGCAGGGCGGCACAGCGGCCCCAGGCCCTCCTGCGGTGGGGCAGTGTGGCCCCAGGGCCCTGAAACTGGCTCTGTGTGGATGCTCAAGTCCCAAGGCAGCACAACGGAGGGGCCTTCTGAATGATGCTCTCTTTTTCTTAAGTTTTTAATTCAGGATTTTATTTGCCTCTTGGAAGAGTGTTGCATTCGCTGCTCTGACATCCAGGGTCTTGTGGATTCTGTGGAGACTGCCCCTCCTGGGGTTAGCCAGTTCCCCAGGAGAGTAAACAGCTGACCTGGGAGCAAGCACTTCAAATACAAGCTATCAGACAGCATTCACACCCCAAATCCCTCCTCTATGGGGCTCTCACTCTGGGCCATAATGTCCCTGTCCTAACCACCCAGGGCCAGGTGCCAGACAATCAGGGGGGCCTTACACGCAGGGTCTGCAGTAATTATCCAGAGGAACCAATCTTGAGTCCGTACACCTGTCTCACCTGTTCCTTCCGGTGGAGACCACAATAGGGGCTCTTGCCCACATTTCCCCCTGGCTCTCTCTGCCTCCTGTCTGGCCCTGGCACCTCCCTATGTGCCCCCATGGCATGGTGTGGGAACTGTAACAAACTATCTTCTCTTTTTTCTTTTTTTAAAGTTTATTTAGAGAGAGAGAGAGAGAGAACTTTAAGCAAGTTTCACCCTCAGCACAGAGTAGGATACGGGGCTCCGTCTCATGAACCGGGTTGATCAGGTCATGATCATGACCTGAGTTGAAATCAAGAGTGGGGCACTTAACTGACTGAGCCACACAGGGGCCCCAAACTGTCTTTTCAATGGCAATTATTTCCTGATTTATTGGTCTTATTGTATCTCATTTTTTAAATTAATACACTATATTTTAGAACAAATATAAGCCAAAATATGTCCCTGAGGACCACTGTCATGTTTCCATAAGAGCTGAGTCTAGCCTCAATGTGCCTTGGGTTTAAAATCTGGGCTTCCATGCAGCCCACAATGGCAAAAATCCAAAAACAAATAAACAAACTAACAAACAAAAAACAGGGCCAGTAATTGAGGCCCAGCACCCAAAAGGGGCCCAGGGGCAGCATGTCTGTACATCAGTGTCCAGCCCTGTAAGAGGTGTTCTGTCTCTGCTACATGAACCCTTTTATTGATGGGGTCCAACTTTCTCTTAATGGTCCTGGGCTCCCAAGCAAAATATTCCAACTATTTTTTTTTTTAGTTTATTTATTTATTTAGAGAGAGACCATATGAGGAGCAGAGGGAGAGGGAGACAGAATCCCAAGCAGGGCCCTCACTGTCAGGACAGAGCCAGACATGGGGCTCAAACTCGCAAACTGTGAGATCATGACCTGAACTGAAACCAAGAGTCTGACGCTGAAGCAACCAAACCACCCAGGTGACCCCAAAGGGTTTTATTTTTTATAATAAAAAAGTATCTTATTATTTTCAAATGTATTGATATGAATTCTTTGTTTGGTTCACTACTGCTGCTGTGGGTGTCCGTAAGTCAATTTGGACACCCCTGAGATAGTTGCCACGGCTCTTAGTTTGATTTTCAAATTCACCAGTCATGCTATAGAGCTGTCTCCTTTCCTTCTTCCTCCCTCTACTTTTGCTTTGCTTTCTTCCTAACATTTTTCACAGTTTAAAAACTCTACACATTTTAGGAGAGTGTAGAAAATCCTGAAACAAACGTAGAAGTGGCCCCTTCCTAAAGTAGTAATGATTAGTTTTTATGTTTGGTTTGTCTTTAAAAAAAAAAAAATAGAGGGGTGCCTAGGTGGCTCAGTCTGTTGAGTATCTGACTTTGGCTCAGGTTGTGATCTCACGGTTCATGAGTTCGAGCCCCATGTCGGGTTCTGTGCTGACAGCTCGGAGTCTCGAGCCTGCTTCAAATTCTGTGTTTCCCTCTCTCTCTGCCCCTCCCCAGCTCATTGCTCTTTCTCAAAAATAAATACACATCAAAATTTTTTTTAAAAAACAAAAGAAATAAAACATTTGCAAATAAAACTACAGATTCCTCAGTCTCCTATTCCAAGCCAATCACCTCCCTTCTTCCTAAAGCTAACCACTCTTATCATTTTGGTATGTTTTTCTAGCCCAGTTTTTATTACTTTGCATTGCATATACATGAATCCTTGAACAAGATGAGTGTGTGCTTCAAGCTTTCGCATAAATGGTTTCATGCTGCTGGTGCTATTCTGCAGCTTGTTTAGTTGTTAAAGATCTACCCGTCTAGATCATCTCTTTCAGCAGCTTTTAATGATTATATTGTATTCCATCAGATGAATTGCCACATTTATTCAGACAGTCCTCTGGTGATTCTGCAATGAAAATCTGCGTGTCTCGCAGGCAGACATGCCAGGGTACCTTTGGCATATTCATAGAACTCGAGTTTGCTGGGTTGGAAATTATGCATTGTTAAATTTATGGAAAGCTTGTCAAATTTCTCTCCAAAGGGGTGGTTCTGGTCATTTCTTTGTCCACTAAACCCCTGCAAATTCTGTCTGTTGGAAGCAGGCTATTAGGCCTCCAAAGGTTTTAGAAAAAGCAAGAGAGAAAAACGAATGAGTTTGTTAAATTCGGAAGTTTCATTAAATAGTGACACAAAACGTACACAAGTCATTAATACTACTGTTTATTAGAGAAACGTATGTCCAGATACAGTGCCCACAGGGTTTGAAGTTGTACAAATATTTGGCGCACATACCATTGCCTCCAACCCTTACCCACAACCCCTTCGCTAATGTCTGTCTTTCCATCCCTTCTACTTTAAGGAAAAATCCTTTCTTTTCCCATTCTCTGTGTCCGATGTAGCATTTGCATGACCTCGTTCTTGCAATTATGCACAACGTTGATCATTTTAACTCTTGGCCACTCAGTGAAGTAGGCATAATATCTGGAGTGAATTGATAACCTTTTTGGCATATATGTCGATATGAATTAGATCCAACCAGAGAGCTTATGTTAAAGAGAAGAATCTTCATAATAAGTGCCAGAAGCTTTTGATCTATGGATCTCTATATCTTTTTAATAGTTCTTTTTCTGAGAGGGTGGGGCACCTTGGTGGCTCAGTCAGTTAAGCCTCTGACTTCGGCTCAGGTCATGATCTCGCAGTTCGTGGGTTCGAGCCCTATTTCGGGCTCTATGCCGACAGCTCAGAGCCTGGAGCCTGCTTCAGATTCTGTGTCTCCCTCTCTCTCTGCACTTCCCCAGCTCATGCTTTGTCTCTCTCTCTCAAAAATAAATAAACGTTAAAAATTTTTTAATAGTTTGCTTTTAATATCTTTACAAGTTGGGAGAAGGGACCAACTTTCCTGTTTTTCCTGGAACTGCAGGGGTTGCCAGGACACAGGAGTGACAGTTTCAAAACTTGAAAGTTTAAGGCAAATCAGAATGAGTTGATGACTCTATTTATATGATTGTAAATGCAATGAGAAAGTGTGCTGCCAAGACCCAAGAACGTTCAACTAGGGGAGGATGGAAGGGAGTGGGTAGTTCTAAGGATTTCATGGGGATACTTAGCTGATGAATGTGGTCAGCAGTCTGACTATAAGGTCTAAAGTAAGATCAGAAAACTTGGGGAATGATGAATCAAGATGGAGAGGGAATGAGAACCGAGACCAGACATGAGCCAGCTTCACCCAAGGTATCAGCAAGAATCCCAGCATCAAAGATAGCATAATAGGGGCACCTGGGTGGCTCAGTCGGTTAAGCGTCCAACTTCAGCTCAGGTCATGATCTCGCGGTTCGTGGGTTCGAGCTCCGCATCGGATTCCGTGCTGACAGCTAGCTCAGAGTCTGGAGCCTGCTTCAGATTCTGTGTCTCCCTCTCTCACTGCCCTTCCCCGCTAATGCTCTCTGTCTTTTTCTGTCTCAAAAATAAATAAACTATTAAAAAAAAAAAGAGTATGATATACATCCACACAAGGTTTCTCCTTTGCTTTTTTCTTTCTTTCTTTCTTCCCTTGCCTATGGACATGTTCTCAAACAACTGGAATGGATAAGCCAGATGGGCCAACATGGTAAAGGAAGATTGCTGGGCAGGGAGATGGGCAGGGAGATGGGTTAAACGGCTGATGGGCATTAAGGAGGACATTTGTGATGAGCATTGGGTGTTATATGTAAGTAATGAATCACTAAATTCTACACCTGAAACTAATCTCATAATGTATGTTAATTACTTAGAATTTAAATAAAAACTTCAAAAAGAAAAAAAAGGAAGATTGCTGGGCAATTATACACCAAAGTTAGGCTGATGCGGTGTATTGTACTGATTCATTTTTGGAAACTAAGAACTTATTTCTTGTTGTTTCCTATGAAACTCTGCCTAGTTTATCAAGATCTCAGATGTATTGAGGTCAGGGCAATTGAGGACTTTACCAACAATTGGTAATATCTTACATTTGCCTCATACTTTTAACTTCTCAAGGTGTTTTCCATCTATTTTCTTCTATTATTTGTTCTACAGCTCCAGGAAGTACCTCCTTTTTGTAGATGGACGAAAAGAAGACACAGATGATGATAGACATTATCTAAGACTCAGGGTTGCAAACAGGAAAGCCAGCCTAGAATCTCTGTTTCCTAATTCCTAATGCTCTCCTAAATTGGGCTGTGCACCTGGTAGAAATACAGAAAATATTTTTTTTCATCCAAAGAAAACCTAGAGATTATCTAAATCGACAGTTTCAAGTGTTTAAATTTGCAGCATCACATTGTCAAATAAAATTTTACATGGGACTCAAATATATAAGACATTTAAAATGGTAGTATCTCAGATTGGCATAGAGTGCTTGAAACTTCCTCTTTCTTCCCATGAACGTCTTCCAAACTCCTTGGAAGTCAGTTCGGAAACCACTGATGAGGTCCATTCCATGCATTTGCCAAATGAGGAAACAGCCAGAGAGAAGTCACTGGAATATTCCTTGGGTTGCCCAGCTGAGTACAGGAAATGCTGGCACGAAACCCTATGGCTCTGGAGTCTCAGTTCATTACTAAGTGTTGATCACTGCTTGAGTTTTTCATAGGCTTCCATATCCAAGCAGCTATCAGAAGCTGTGTTCTTGGTGTTCAAATTCTTTTATTCTCCTGGGTTCATTTGTATTTAGTTTGTTGTTGTTGTTTGTAGAGCAAAGTTGAAAATGTAACTAAGCAACTTACTTCACTATTCACTCTTTTAGTTTGTTGGTAGAATTCTTTTCAACCATTTAAGCAATCACATGGATGAGTTACCATCGAGAATATAAAATATACTTGGCATTCTGAGCCCATCAGTATCCACACATAGAACAGAGAAAAGTTTTATCACAAAAAAAATACAGAGTGATATCAGCAAAATGGGGGAATAGGTGGTTCGAAGTCTATGTCCCTCCACAGAAACAGCGAAAAGCAAGCATAACTGCCAGGACCAACTTGGACAGAACTCAGGAAAATAGTTGAAGTTTTTATTGAACCAAGTGAAGGCTAAATAACAAAAATCCAAGTTTAAATGGTAGGAAAGATTTGTAGTATTTTTTTTTTTGTCCTTGCTCCACTCTCTCTCCACCTCAGTTAATGTTTCAAGCTTAAGGTAGGATGTATGCTCAAAAAAGACATAAAGCAATCCTAAGCTTTCAACTTTAAGTGATAGGTCTGCTCAGTGAACACAGGAAATGAGGACTGAAGCAGAGTTCTAAAAGCATATGGGTAAGTGTCAAAAGAGTGCATCAGTATGCAGCCATCCATCTGCAAGACCAGGAGAGGTGGGATAGGGGTTTGGGTTTATATTTTATTTTGTTAAAGTTTTGATTTCGGGGTTATGTTTGTTTTTGTTTTAGCTCCTGGTATTCAGGAAAGTCTCCACAAAAACCCAGCTGAACTCTAGCTAAAGGAACAGAAATTTCTGGGACCACACACAACAAAGAATATAGGCTTTGTAAAAATAACTTGAAAGAATCACTATAGAAACAAATGGCTGTAGCCTCCAATAATCAAAAAGACCAAATCCCAAGGAAGGGAGAGATTCTGATTTCAAGGGTTATAATATCCTATACTCAAATGTTCAGGTTTTATCAAAAAATTACAAAACATACAAAGAAACAGAAAAACCTAGCCCATTCACAAGAAAAAAAATTGGGGTACGTGGGTGGCTTAGTTAAGTGCCTAACTCTTGGTTTCAGTTCAGGTCATGATCTCATGGTTGTGGGATTGAGCCCACATCAGGCTCCACATTGAGCATGGAACCTCCTTGAGATTCTCTCTCTTTCTTTCTCTCTCTGCTCTTCCCACATCCTCTTTCTCTCTCTCTTTCAAAATAAATAAGTTCTGGTTAACAACAACAACAACAACAACAACAACAACAAAACCAAATTGACAGAAACAATCTTTGAGGAAGTACAGTCATTGGAAAGACTTTAAGTCAAGTGTCTTAAGTATTTTCAAGGAGTTATAGGAAATTATGGACTAAGAACTAGAGGAAATCAGAAAAACATTATACAAACAAAACAAGGATATCAATAAAGGCACAGAAATTTTAGAAGGGAGCTGACAATTAAAATAATCTAGAAGTTTTTTTTGTTTTTTTTTTATTAGTCAGCGTTCTCTAGAGAAGCAGTATTTATATATATATATATATATATACACATTGTTATATATATATACATTGTTATATATATACATTGTTATTCATATATATATACATTGTTTTATATATATATATATAACAATGTATTGGCTCATGCAAATAATGGAGGCTGAGGAGTCTCACAGTATGCAGTGAACAAGTTGGGAGACTGAGAAAAGCTGGTGTTATAGTTGAAAGCCTGAGAGCTAGAGAACAGATAATGTAGGATAATGTAGATTCCAGGCCTGAGAATCAGGGGCACCAAAGGCAGAAGAAATATTGATGTCCCAACTCAACAGTCAAGGACTGCTAATAGATCAGATGATGCCAACCCACACTGGGAAGAATCATCTGTTTTATTCAGTTTATCAATTCAAATGCTAATCTCTTCCAGCACCACTCTCACAGGTATACCCAGAAATAATATCTGATTGGATATCTGGGCATATCTTGGCCCAGTCAAGATGCCACATAAAATTAATGACCACAGATTTCAAGAACAAATTAGAGCAGGCAGAAGAAAGATTCAGTGAATATGAAGCCAAGACAATTGAAATTATCCAGGGTAGTAATAGAAAGGGGAAAAAAAAGATAAAGAAAAGTGAGCAGAACATAAGGATCTATAGGACACCATCTATGCATTTTGACAGTCTCAAAAAGAGAAGAGAGAAAGGGGCAGAAAGAATATTTGAAGAAATAATGACTGAATCCTTGCCAAATTTGATGAAAGACATGAATCTACAGAAAAATACACTAAGCTCAACAAATTCTAAGATGAATAAACTCAAAGAGAACTTCATCAATGTATGTTATTATCAGATGGGAACCTACATGCAAAGAGAGAATTTCGAGGCAAGAGAGAAGGGATCGTTCTATACAAGGGACCCTCAATAAAGTCAGCTTATTGACAGCTGATTTCTCATCAAAAGCCCTGGAGGTCATAAGAGAGTAGAATGACATACTTAAAGTGCTTAAAGAAAAAATAACCCTGTCAATCAATAATTTTATATACAACAAAACTACTTTTCAGAAATGAAGGAGAAATTAGGGCATAGGCAGGTAAACCAAAGCTTAGAGAGTTTGTTACCAGTAGATATGTCCTATGAGAAAGGCTAAAAGGATTTGTTCAGGTTTAAAGAAAAGACAACATGGGCACCTGGGTGGCTCAGTCGGTTAAGCATCCAACTTCGGCTCAGGCCATGATCTCATGGTTCGTGGGTTCGAGCCCCACATCGGGCTCTGTGCTGACAGCTAGCTCAGAGCCTGGAGCCTGTTTCAGATTCTGTATCTACCTCTCTCTGACCCTCACCTGCTCATATTTTCTCTCTCTCTCTCTCTCAGAAATAAATAAAACATTAAAAAAAGTTTTTAAAAAAGAAAGAAAAGACAACAGACAGTAACTCAAAACCATATGAAGAAATAAGTACCTACTATAAAAGGTACTACATAGGTAAACATAAAAACCATTACTATTATATATTTTTTTAAACTCTACTTTTCATTTCCTATATAATTTAAAAGACACTAGCATAAAGTAGTTATAACTATGTCATTGGGCACACCATGTACAAAGATGTAATTTATAGCCACAACAACATAAGGGGGAATTGTGGTATATAGGAATAGATTTTTGTGTGTTAGTGAAGCTAAGCTAGAATCAATTCAAGCTAGATTGTTAGAAATTTAAGATGTTAAGGTTATTTACCATGATAGCCACTAAAATATATGCCTAGAGAATTTACATAAAACTAAAAATGAAAAGGGATTCAAAATGGTACTCTGCAAAAAATTAGCTAAACACAAAGAGGTATAATGGAGAAAATGAGGGACGTAAAGTATATAAGACATAAGAAAACAAATATCAAAAATGGCAAAAGTATTACACCTTATCAATAGCTACTTTAAATGTAAATGGATTAAACTCCTCAGTCACAAGTCAGAGATTGGTAGAATGGACTTAAAAATAAAAATATGATTCAACAATGTTCTGTCTACAAGAGACTAAAATTTTTTAAACATTTATTCATTTTTTTGAGAGACAGAGACACAGTGTGAGTGGGGGAGGGGCAGAGAGAGAAGGAACACAGAATCTGAAGCAGGCTCCAGGCTCTGAGCTGTCAGCACAGAGCCCAGTGCAGGTCTCAGACCCACAAACTGTGAGATCATGACTTGAGCTGAAGTTGGGCGCTTAACCAACTGAGCTACCCAGACACCTCATATAAGATACTAATTTTTTATGCAAAGACAGGAAAAAGTTGAAAGTAGAAAGATGGAAAAAAAACTATTCCATGCAAATAGTAACCAAAAGAAAACTGAAAAAGAAATTAATTTAAAAATTATATTTATAATTGCATCAAAAAGAAGAAGATACCAAGGGATAAATTTAACCAAGGAAAGACATACACTGAAAACTACAAAATACTGTTGAAATTTAAGAAAGCTAAATAAACGGAAAGACATCCTGTGTTCATGGAAAACATAATATTTTAAGATGTCAATATTACCCAAAGCAATCTATAGAGTCAACTCAATCCTATGAAAATTTCAACTTCATTTTTCACAGAAATGTAAAAAAATGTTCCCCAAATTCATATGGAATTGCAAGGGGATTGGAATAATTAAAATAATTTTGGGGAAAAAATAAAAAAAGAACAAAGTTGGAGAACTTACATTTCCTGGTTTTCAAACTACTACAAGGTACAGTAATAATAAAAAAAAAAAAGTATGTCAATGGCATAAGGATAGACATATAGATCAATTAAATAGGACTAGGAGTCCGGAAATAAACCCATCTATGACCATTTGATTTTCAACAAGGGTGGCAAAACCATTCTATGGGGGAAAGAACAGTCTCTTTAACAAATGATGCTTGCACAACTGCTTATCCACGTGCCAGACATTGAATTTGAACTTCTGCCTCAGACCATATAAAAATCTTTAGCTCAAAATGGATTGATGACCTACATAAGAAAGCTAAAACCATAGAAGTCTCAGAAGAAAGTATGGATCTTTTATGTTGATTTGGCAATGGATTCTTAACTATGAGAAAGCACAAGCTACAAAAGACTAGATAAATAGGACTTCGTCAAAATAAAAACTTTTTTGACATCAAGAAAGTGAAAAGACAACCTATAAGAGCAGAGAAAATACTTGCAAATCACACATCTGATTAGAGTTTAATGTCCCGAATGTCTAAAGGGCCCCTACACTGCAACACGAAAATGAACTCAAATAGATATTTCCCCAAAGAAGATAACACAAATACACAAAAAATGCTCAACATTGTTAGTTAGATATGTAACTCAAAACCACCATGAGGTACCACTTCACACCAGCTAGGATAGCTATAATAAATTTAAATAAATAAACAAAGAACAAAAAAAAATAATAAAATATAAATACACAGATATAGATAGATAGATAGATAGACAGATGATAGACAGATGGATGATACAAAACCCTTAGTGGTAAGGAGGTAGAGAAATTAACACACTACTACATTGTTAATGGGAATATAAAATAGTACAGCTGCTATGAAAAACAGCCTATAAGAAGAAATTAATAATTTTGTATTTAGCTGGCTAATGTGAACAGTTAGGTGGTTTCTCCAAAAGTTAAACACAAAGTTACCATGTGACCCCACTGTTCCACTCCTATGTATATACCCAAAAGAAATGAAGCTAGATACTCAAACAACTACATGTATTTGTACTTGCATTATCGATTTAGCCAATGAGCACATTATCTGGTTATTTGGGGAATATATTTTACTGATGTTATTTGGGAACTTAGTTAATAATTTTGATTATTTGATAATCCTGATGGTAGCTAAATCTTGTCAGTAATCAAGCATTCCTCAATGTACTGGGTTTTGTGGATATTTACAGTGATTTCATACATTATTTAGACAGCAGCTGCTCCATCATGTCTTTTATTTATCTCATAGTCTGTCATGTGTGGGTCAGGCACAGAGTAAGCATAATCTACATCTGAAAATAATTACCCAAAACCAGGCACATACACTAACCATGTACCTTTTCATTTCTGGTAAAGTCTTTTGGGAATTTAGCTATTTGTTTCCATCTTCTTGAATGTCCTCTCTAGACTTCATTGTATAAAAATATATGTTTGTTACATATTATCAACAGAGAGATGTCCTAACTTTATCATAACTGGTTTAACACAACACAGAATGGCCTATGTGGAGAGACTTTGACATGTAAATGGATTCTTGTGTCTTTGTCATCTGGTGACCTCAATCTGAACCTGCTTTGCTGTGTGTATTTTGTGTTGAGTTAATGCCATTGTGAGGCAAGGCATAAATTCAATTCTTTAAAATGATAACTCTTCAACCCCTTATGAAACAACTGGTCTTCTCTAATTGTTTCTCTATTAAATGTCATAATCAAATTCAAGATGGTAAAATAAAAACAAACAAACAAATAAAAAACCCTGACCTGGTAAACAAAATGCTAAGTCCAAGTTGTATTATTTATGGAATGCAAGTGTACATCAGGAGTCAAAAGGATAAGAGTTTACTCAGGAGGTGGTGTTGAATAAAAATGCTCAGCAAATTACCTGAGCTCATCAACTTGGATCAGAATATCTGGTAGTAGATAGTAGTCACAATAATGACCATGTGTTAAAATCTTACTACATGCTGGGCCCTGGGCTAAATGATTCATTCCATATATTTGCATCTTATGAAGAAAGAAACAGAAAGGTTAAATACTTTACTTTTTTGCGGCAGATCCAGGATTTGAATCCAAGTCAGTCTGGCTCTACTACAGTCTAAATGCTTAACTATCACCATGTTCTGCAGCCTTTCAAACCATAACATTTCTATTAGTCCCCAGAGAGGTCAGGCATGAAATGGAGTGAGATCTCTTTAGCCAATTTCAATTTCATTTAAGAAAAGGTCATTAGGAACTAAAAAGGCACTTTGTGCAACTAGCTAGAACTTCTAAAATACCTCTGAGATTCTTCACCAAGTTCCCTACAAGGGATGGATAAAGTTAAAAAACAAAATCTTTAACATACTATTAATTGGGTCTCACATTTATCAAGGGTTTGACTTTGAAATGTCCATGGGCTTTATTTCCAGTCACTTTTGAACTATCACCCACCAGTTTGGGATATATGGCTGTTGGTTGAAAGGAGAGAGGTTCACTTTAGTTTAAATTTTAGGTACAGCCAGATGGCATCGCACTCCCTGACCCAACTCAGGTAAACAACTTCATCATCAACATAACACTGTAGCATTTCTTTCATGGAAGCCACTGAAATGGGGGGTTAAATCTCAATTCAACTCCATTCTAATCCCATCCAATTCTGTAAACATTCACTGTGTGCTCACCACAGCTTGACATCACGTGGGACACACATACAATAAGGAAAAGGTCTCTGCACTCAAAGAGCTCACAGGCGAGGGTGCAAGACAATGAGTCTACATGAATTTCACTCCAGGAGACAGAGGCTGAGACAGAGGCAGGATGCACAAAGGAAAGAGTGGTTGTTGATTCAACCAGGAAAAAAGGAGAGTATCCCAGAGAAAGCCCTCACTGAGCTGGGTTTTGTGGGATAAGTCAGACCTCATGGAGGGATGAGGAAACAATGGCCCTCAGCGGGAATGGAAGGATGGATTGCCAAAGCATAGCAGGTTGTTCTAGTAAGCGGTTCTGGAAAGGATCCTATTCACATGGTTTTAGCCTATCCCAGTGCCCTTGACTTTGATCTGCCCTCTACTGCATCAGGGTGTCCACCTACCCACAGTCCCTTCCTGGCACAATTTACTCACGGCCATTCACACCCACTCATGGTTCAGGGATGGACTGGTAAAGACCCAGGGTTCCCACTGCGGGGCTGGAGAGACTGGGAAAAGCATTACATTCTTTTTTTTTTTNTTGTACTAAGGCAAGATAAAAAGTCTTTCCCAGCAAGATATTGTTATTATTCTTGGACTGTTCTCTATTTTTAAAATTTGGGCCAGAGCATGCCTTCTGCTTTGGAGTTGGGTCAAGTAAGATCATTCTACTTCCCAGACCACTTTATTTTTAAAATCTCCATCTGTATTGACTTTGAGTTTGAGCAGGGTCTGTTTCTGAGATTATCTTGTCATGGTTCACAAGGCTCCGGTGCCCTCTTGCTTTATATTGGTTGACTTCTAGAGAGTACTGGTGGGTTTAAAAGCTACTTTTGAGGATTTTTCATCTTTGCAGGTTCTTGTCACTGAAACTCAGGGCAAACAGGGGTAAAAAAAAAAAAAAACATAGAGAGAGAGAGAGTCCTGGAGAGAAAGAAGAAACCGAACAGTTTATTCTCAATATGCTTAGTCTGATAGCAAATAAATATCGTTGGCAGGGAGAGGGTTATACTGTACACAGAAACACCTCAGCCATCTGTCCCAAGCTCTTCCAATGTGGTCACATCACACTGCAGCTGATGGCTGGGTTTTGCTCTAAATATTTGGCAGAGGAGGTGATACCCTCCTGGGACATCACAGCCCTTCCACGGCTTCCTGTCTCGTTGTGGCTTGCTGGTTCTCCATCAACAATTAGGATTAGTAGAAAATCCAACGCTTTTGCCATGTTAGTTTTCGACTTTGTAAGTTAAATTAGCAATTGAGGATGTCTCTAACTAGTAGGCTGAACGGTTTTAAGGTTTCTTTTCTTAAGGTAATGGGAAACAAATTCAACCTGAAAACAAAAATGCCCAAGGAAGAACTCGGAAGCATCCCCCCACGACAGCAAAGATCCATCATTAAAGTCAAGGGCTTACACACCGCAGGCCTCCGTCAGTCTCCTCAGTTTGTTAACAATTAAGGGTCCTTTCCCTCCCACCCACCTGGAAGAAGAAAGAGTTTGAGTTTTAATCGGATATAGGTTTACATCAAAGAGTTAAGACAGGAAAAGAGCCAGTCTCTCAGCTTTTCCCCCCTGGAATTGAAGTCACTTTCTCTGTTCACCTCTGAGAGTCTCCGTGATATTTGTCACCATCTGTATAGTCTACTGGGCTAAACACCCCCCCAACCCTAGAAACATGAAAGGGAAGCAGATGAGCCCTTAAGCACTCCCAGATAATCACCCGTCCTGGCCTGAGCTCCTAGCAGCCCAGCTCAGTTTATTTCTCTGATCATCTCTCTCTCTCTCTTTTTTTAATGTTTAATGTTTTTGTTTATTTTTGAGAGAGAGAGAGAGAGAGAGAGAGAACAAGCAGGAGAGGGGCAGAGAGACAGAGAGACATAGAACCTGAAGCAGGCTCCAGGCTCTGTGCTGACAGCTCAGAGCCCGAACCAGAACTCAAATCCGTGAAACAAGAGACCATGACCTGAGCCAAAGTCAGAGGCTCAACTAACTTAACCACCCAGATGCCTCCGTCGTCATCTCTTTATTGACAGCTGACCTAATCTGAAGCATTTCTCCTAGGTGAAATTTCTTGTACGGAGTCAATGAAAGACATGGGGCAGAATTTGAGCCCCTTCCGAAGCCCCACTGCCCAAATCATTATGTCACCCCTCATATTCCTCCGTGCATAGACACAGACGCAGCGTGGCATGGTGTTGATGGTAAAGCATCTTTCCTTTCTCACCCCTCTGCTAGGTCTGTGGCTTTTTATCCACAGCACTCTGCAGCAGGCCCGGGTGATTGTCAGCTAGGATCGGGGGTTGCAAATTGTTCAGATGGCCATGAGGCCATCTGGGAACCCTGTCCACTCAGATGCCCCGCTTTCCATTCCACTCCTCCTGTTCACCCATCTAGGCTCTCTTGCTAGCACCAGATTCCACTGGTGAGTGCAGCAGACCACAGTCAGCATCATGGCACATGGGTGACCGCTCTGAGCCACCGCCAGAGGTGCAGCTGTGAGAGGGGCAGCTGGGTGGTGGCGCTGAAGAGTATTAGCATTCTCTCCTTACGAGGGAGAGGGTGTGGTATTAACCCCCAAGGGGAACAATCAGTACTGTGGACCCCATCCCTTTACTCGAGCTAAGTTGGAGCAAGCTAAGGATTGAGTCTAGTTCAGTCCTGGGGCCACATTTCTTTATTTGCATTTCACACTGGTAGGTCTGAACTGTGGGCATCATTCCTTTGGCCCATGTGGAGTCCAGATGTACATTGTCAAAAGGAAATTTTTTTTTCTAGAGACTTTGGGGGGATCGAAAATCGCTTCAGATTCCAGTGTGTTATTTACATGTATTCTTCAGCACTCCATGATCATGTGATGGGTGCCCTGGATTTGCAAGTGGAATCTGTAAAGGGGTTGAGCAGATTCAAGTCACAGAGACAGACAGACAGACAGACAGACAAAAATTGCAAGGGCCTGGCAGAAGGTGGACAAAGAGAAGTAGGAAAGAACCAAGGGCTGAATTTGGTTAGGCACTTGGTTTCGTCAACTGTTTGTATAATCTGCTCAAAGGGAAGATGGGAAGAAAAATATCCTCATTGACTTGAGAGAACTCCATCACTCCATCAGCACAGCCATCCATCAGCTTCTCCGTGGACAATGGCAGCAACAGCAATGTAAGAACTTACATTTTCTCAGAACTCCTACTTTCAGGGGGTCCTGTCTTCTAGTTTCTATAGACTTTCATCTTCACTGTCTCACTTACCATCTCCTGTCCTCCCTCTCCACCTTGGGGCTCCTGGAAAGGCACAGAGGGCAAGGGTTGAGAATCAGAGAGACCAGGGTACAGAGCTCCACTTTGTCACTTGCTACTCGTGTGACTTGGGGGTAATTACTTAATCTTGACTGTTCTGCATTTTCTCATCTGTAAAATGTGGGGGTAAAACAATGTGGGGGGAACAAAGATGGAAGACTACTGTAATTATGTTGTTCATTGTATGTAATGTCTTGAGCCCAGTGGCCAGAATCAGATGCTTCATAGAGGTCACATACTAAATATATTCTTTTGTAACCAGCTTTTCCTTTAGTTAGTATATTATGAGCATCCTTTTCATGTTAATCTATTCAGATAAACCATTCTTACCCTTAATGACTGCACTATTTTCCATCCTCCAGTGTCCCTAATATATTTAACAGGTGCCCCAAATCATATTAAGGCATGTTATGATTGTTTTTAAACATTTCCACCTGTATTTATTCTTTGGGCTATAACTATATTAGAGAGAAGTCTAAGATAGACTCAGCTAATTTGGAAACTTGACAATGAGTCCTTGAGGCAGGTACCACGATCTCACTTAACAGATGTGGAAACTAAGGTTTAGTGAATAATTCCCTTGCTTAAAGCCACAGAATTACAAATGACCAAGCCAGATTCCAAACCAGCATATGCATGACTCTCAAGCCCAGACCACCGGGTAGGCATTTTGCATAAATCCTCATGAAATTCTGACCCTGGAAAATTATTTATAATCATATAATCCATTCTCACCTCAAAGTTCTTCCTGAGTATGTAAGGATTCAGACCTTTGGTAATTTTGCCCTCCTATGGGTCTTGCCTTCTGGTGATCAGCCTAGGGCATAGCTTTCCTAAACCTCCCTGAGATGGAGCTCTGGTGCACAAAGATTTTATAAAAATCACAAATTTCCTTTCATTTTCCCCACATTTTCGCCTCCTGCACAGAGAGAGATTTGTCTAAAAGTGGAACAGACTGGTCATCTGCAGCAGAAACGAAGCATTCAATGTTGAATTTACAAGGAAAGTGCACTCGGACTTCATTAGCAGCCTGACTTCTAAGGCCTTGACCCTGAAGCCAGGAAGATGCATGCAGAGTGGGGGGCTGGGAGGGTGGGGTTCTTACCAAGCAGCTTGGCTCAGCTGGACCACTTCTGTGGGTCTTCTCCAGGCATGGCGTCTGCACACTCCCTTGTCCACCTGCCCCCCTGGACTACCCACAAAGTGCTGTCAGATGAATTATTCCATCTGATGTCAGCCTAAACCATAGATGTGAAAACTGTGGCTACATGACATCATAACTTGAAATGTGAGAAGGAAAAGGTCAATTTTCATCCACGAAATGGCAAGCAACCAGCCTGACTGATTGTTTTTACTGACTTGACGGGATCGATAAGTTGTTAAGTCGTTGTGTTGACACTGATTGAATCAATACTGCTTGATTTGGAGGGAAGAAGGCAGATAACAGCAGCCAACATTTAAGCAAGGAGCATTCGAGAGCTCGTGTGTGTGCCCTCCTGCCTTAGATTCCCTTCAGACCTCCACTGACCCTGTGAGGCGGGCACTCTTATTATTCCCGTATTGCACACGAGTACACTGAGTTTGAGATAAATTATGCATCTTGCCCAAGGTCATCCAGGTAGTGACCTGCCTGACCTTGAGCCTAGTGTTTAACTATCAGACTCAACCGCTATCACTAATTGCTTGGAAAACACTGCAAATCCCAGCACGTGGTGTCCATTGCCTCACATGCCCTCCAGGTAAAGGGGGTAAAGGAGCCAAAACCTTCACTGGGTTCTCTAGCAACAGTCGGAGATTCCTTAGTTAGACCACATTTGCGATGCTGGCACAGGGTTTTCTGGTGTGACCTGGTGACAAAAGAGTGTCCTGGAAGTCACACGCAAGCTAGAGCAGCTTTATTTATTTGGATTTTCATGATTCAGTGCTTTGAGGTTGGAGGTGGGGGATAGAAGAGCTTAAGCCTTGAAATACTCCGTTGGATGCCTCACGTGCGAGGCTCTGCCTGATGCATGTGTTTGTAGATAGTTATTTCCTCGCCTGTGTCAGAATCATTTGAGCCCCTGTACTTTGTACTTGAAAGGATCTTCAAAGGGGGACATCCTCTCAGAAGTCTGGACTTCAAGCTTCTTTTCGCCTGCTTTCTTGCGGTTTCTTAACAACACTAAAGGTTTCGGTGGATCATCTTTCCTCTGCCCCCGCGCTGACTGTGGACCAGCCTCTCTTATAGACCCCAAGCGTCCTAGTACCTGCCCCTTAGCAAACTGTCCCCACGTCCAGTCGGCTTTAGCGAAAGGAAAGAAAAGTAGTGTTGAAATTTTCAAACCACATAGGGGTGCCTGGGGAGCTCAGTCAGTTAAGCAACCGACTCCTGATTTCAGCTCAGGTCATGATCTCGTGGTTTGTGAGTTCGACCCCACATCGGGCTCTACACTGTCACAGTGTGGAGCCTGATTGGGATTTTCTTTCTTTTTCCCTCTCTCTCATCCTGTGCACACGCTCTCTCTCTCTCTTTCAAAATAAATAAATAAATTTAAACTTTTTTTTTTTAAAGGACAGTCCCCTGAAGTCTGGGGGGACTTCCCGGAGGAAGCCTGCTTTGTTGTACTGCAGTTTTGGAGGGAAAGGCAACTCAGCCACCTTTTTAAGAAACACAGTGGGATAACCTTTGCTGTCAGCACCAGCAGCGTGACCAGGAATAGCGAAGGGGGTGCCAGCCGGAGAGGGTGAGCACCGTGGATTGCAGTAGAAAGAGTCATAGACTAGGAGACAAAAGACCTGGCTTTTAGTTGGTGCTCAGCAGTTCCTGAGCCTCCCTTCTGCCCCTCCCCCTACTCATGCACGTGCACTCTCTCGCGCTCAAAATAAATACATAAACATTTCTGGTGTCTTATGCCCAAAAGATCCTTGTGCCTTGGTATTTAACCTTGGGGAAAAGTTGCCCCACTTACCTACGTTTGTCAAACTAGCCAGGGAGCCCCCGCAGAGGTGACGAACTCACAACAAGAGTGCTCAGTAAATGTTGGCTCTCCTTTTATGATTATTTCAGGAGTTAACTGAAATACAGTGAAACACAGTTGCCACCACTTGCCTTCAAATGCCTTTTCAGAAACGTGTGCTCTTTCGGTTGCAATAAAACTACAGGCTTCCGGTCCCGCTGTCTCTGCTTCCTGTCTTTCTCCAACCTGAATGCTCTCCATCTTGAACCACTGCCTAATTACCTATTTCATAAGTATAAATTTGCTAGTAGCGGGGCCGATTACCTTCTTGATTCCAAGAAGTATGTCATGTGTTTTTTCTGATTGTTTCAAAAACACATGCACTATGCTTGGCATGCAGCCAACACGGGCCGAGATGAAGACAGTTGTTAGAGCTGGTAATAACAGAGTGTCCGAGCAGAGCTCATGGTGAATAATTTTGGTAGATGCTACCGAAGCTAATTAGGACTCGGATACCATTTCGCATCATTTGGTAATGTTTCATGTGTTTGACCTTCCCTTCCTTCCTGGTTTCTAACTTCCAGAAGAAACTTAGAAGGGTAGGCATTTTTCATTCTGTCTTAGGTCCATCTTACAAAGCCTATTCTACATACACAGATGAACATGACTAAGAAGAAAGCTCTCTATCCCAATATCCTAGACTTACTATGGAAAATGCTCGTTACATCCTGGTAATTTAGAAAAGAGCTCTTTGAATTTTCCAGCTCACTGAAAGAGTTCAATTGGCCTCCGCTTTTCGAAGACAGATCAAAAGCCTGCTACCAACCCATCCCCCTCTCTGCAGCTCCGTACCCTGACAGCTGCATTTCCTTGGGGTCCTGCTTTAGTCACAGCTCCGTTTGGAATAATTGCGGATGTGTCATGGCAAAATATCAAGTGAAGGAACCGGTGAAATGAGACAAATCGCAAGTCATAGGATGTGAACACGTACGTGACTGCCATCTGTATGATGCACTTGCCTTTGTAGCTGCAGTCTGACCATGGGGTGGACCCTACCGTCTGCTGGAGCGAAGCCTTCCCTACAAGGTCCCAGGCAGGAAGCTTATGTCCTCTTTAGAACTGTCCCCTGCCCAAACAGCACTGTGAGTGTTAAGTAGGACAACTGGTAACAGATGCCTCTCCATTGTGGAAATATTTACTCCTGGGCCAGTCCATTCTTTAGTTCACACTGAACTGTGGGAAGCTGCCGAACTTGTTCAAGGTCACAAGGTTAGTGCATGTGGGGACAAGGATCCGTGCTCTTTCCAAAATCTTTTCTGTCCACCTCTTAATAATCTTCTCTCACCTGTCAGGCCTCCACTACCAAGCTTTACTAAGCGGACATAGAAGGAGGTGTCGTTCAATGTATGTTCCAGTGTCACACAGTAGGGGACCTAGTAACTGACCTAAATATATGATGAAACAAGATGTAGGATAAAGATAGCATTATAATTTATAGGGGAAGAATGAACTTTTCAGTGGAGGTGCTGTGACGATTGATTATCCATATGGACCAAAATAAATTTAGAATTCCAACTCACACCATGCAATTCTAGACATATTCAAGGACAACTATAAAATATATAATGCAACCTCTGAAGAAAAGAGACTGGATTACAGCAGCGAGATATTTTGTCAATGGCTTTTTTGTTCTTTTCCAGGCGTGGTGGTGCAGACTCTGGAAAGGACAATACCCAGAGAATGCTACCAGGCAGGCTAACTGGCCACCTCAAGGAAGGCAGTAGACATTTCTGCTAAGGGCTGGGTTTACTGCAGTGTTTCTTTGAAATCTGGAGGAATCTGTGAGGGTGGATTGACTCCCTTGTAGGCCTCCCTTGGGATACAGAAGCTGCACAGAAGGCATTGGACGCTCAAGATCACTGCCACATTGCAAAGTTCCTCATGCCAATAGTGGTTTCTGCATGTTCCTTCTGGTTTGCAATGTGTTCTTAGGTCTAACACATAGAAATCAGTGGGGGACCTCAGTGCCCCTTGAGATGCTGGTAACGGTGGCTTGAAACTGTCAAGCCCCCATCAAATATTCTTCATGTTCTCCAGAGGCTTCGCTCTCGTGGCTACGTTAAATTCTGTTGCCTCACACATGGCCTTCACGAGGCACCTTTTCAACTGAGATCTGGAACCCCAGCTCCTGCTCTGGCTCTACAAGCAAGCCTTCTCTATGACACACCCAGAGCAGCCAGGTGTTGCCTAGAGTAGCTGAGGTTTGGGAAAAAGAGAAGTTGGACGCGGCAACAACACTTCAGAGGAAAAAGTTCTCTGCACTGAGCCACCCATGGCTGCACAGATTCACCCCCTCTCACTCTGTCTTCCTCCCCCATCCATCTTGCAAGCTGTTCTTTCTGTATCTCTTTTCTCTTCTATTCAGTTCCACTTATGGGTGTATGTGTGTGTGTATGCTTGTGTGTGTATGCATATGTATGTTTGTATTGTGTGTATGTATGTGTGTGTGTGTATGCATACATGTGTATATAACAGAGGGATTTGTAGGACAAATCAGCACAAAGTACAATTACCCTAAACCCCACACATGTACAGCCTCCCCAGCTATTAGTGCCCCACCCCCACCCCAGAGCATAAGTTTGTTATAATGGATGAACTACACTGACACATCTTTCCCACCCAAAGTCCAGATTTTCCATTCGGGTTCACTCTTGGCAGTGTAATTCTAAGGGTTGTGACAAATAAATAATGGCGTGTATCCACCACTGTGGTGCCTCTTACAGAACAGCTCTGCTGCCCTAAACATCCTCTGTGTCCTGTCTGTTCATCCCTCCCTCCCCCCAAACCCGGTGCAAACACTGAGCTTCTTTCTGTTCCCATAGTTTTTTTCCCCACAATGTCACATAATTGGAATTCTACAGTAAGGAGACTTTTCAGACTGCCTGCTTTTACTTAGTCATATGCATTTAAGTTTCCTCCATGTCTTTTCATGGCTCGGTAGCTCATTTCACTTTAGCCTTGCATAATATTCCATTGTGTGGATGTAGCACAGTTTATCTATCCATGCACCTACCGAGGGACATCTTTTTCATGTCCAAGTTGTGTCAACTGTGAACCAAAGTTGCTTTGAACACCTTTGTTATTCAGTTATTTATTAGTAGAAAAATATCAAGTAATCACCCCCTTTCCTATGCACAACCCCGTTCCTTTGCCTTCTGGTGGTCTGGAGTCCACTGACATAGGGTCAAATCAACCCCTCTCCTGTGTGGGATTTTCAGTGAGTGCTCTTGAAAAAACATTCTCCACCCCGCAGCAGATGCCAAAGCTGGTCATTCAGGTCTCTTGTCTCACTGGTACACAGATAAAGTAAACTAATCCTTAGAGTATGTTCCTTATGCCCTACTTATCCATGAGGAAACTTGGAGAGTTTGGGGAAAGGCCATCACAACTAGAGGGTAGATTATGCATCATGGGGGGGGGGTGGCACAGACATTCTGGGTGTTCTCTCTGCCCAGAAACCCTTGGGTCCTTTTCACAGCTGCATCCAAACCCTGCTTCTGCCTGAATTGCTGTCACTGGCAGTGCCCATCTCTTCAGTGGGTCCTGCTGGCACTGGGCAGCCTTGCCCTTCAGAGCCCCAGAAGTACCTGGGAATTTTATGCCTCCCCTCTCATTCCTTGAGGTGTGGTGACCCTGTGGGGAGTACCTTGAAGAGTTTGCAAACTAAAAGGAGGAGAGTGCTGCCCAAGCCTGGTAGATGAGCTCTATGAAGAACCCGTAAAAACTTCATGGGGAACTTTTGGACTTCACCCCTTTATCACCAATTCTAATGAGCATTATCCTTGGAGATCTGACCGTTACTATCAGAAAGGGAGGAGAAATAGGAGGTAAGAATTAGAAATCAAGAGAAAAATGTTTATAATATTTTATTACTCAAAAAAAACCCCTAAGATAAACCTAGCAGATAAAGTTGGATGGTGTATATAGGGTTTTCACCCATTATTTTCTGTAGCTTGCTGAATGTTTTTAACTTTTCAAAATGAAACCAATTTCCTACACACTCACACAGTAATGGTATGTGTCCCTGTTATTATTGCTCCTAAAAAATATCATTTTGCTTTCATCACAGATTTTGCAGTCAAGGAGTCAGACGGGGCACAGAAACACATCTTGGCTCCACACCATAATGTCTGGGGTCTCAACATGGAAGACCTGAAAGCTAGGGCTGCCCCAGTCACGGCTGGAATCCCGTGGAGGTGAGTTCACTCTCAGCCTGGAGTTGGTGCTGTCGGCCAGATTCCCAGTGATGGGTGTCAACACATACACGCAGCCTCTCCCTGTGGCCTGGGCACCTTCACTGCACGGTGAGGTCATGGAGCAGTCGGACTTCTTACATGGTAGCTCAGGGTTTCAAAAGCGTGTGTCTCCAGTTGGCAACACAGAAGCCTTGTGGCCTCTTCTGACCAATATCCGGTTTTGTGGCACCACCTAACCTGGCGTGTACTCTGTGCCCCCTGGTTCAGCCCCAATTTAAGGACAAGGGATGTGGATCCCTTTTCTCAGTGGGAGGAGTGCCAGATAATTTGGTAACATGACTTGAAACCAGCAAAGTCCAGTCTCTGGACAGAAGTGGCACATGGCTCAACTTGAGGTCCGAGGTCTCACAATCTAAGTCAGGTCCATTGGTAAGTGAGGGTTTGTTCTCAAGGTGTATGTTCTCAGGTTGAGCCACTCGAGTCAGGTACCTCTCAATCTAAACACCTGTGTACTAAAGAGACACCATGTTGTGGGGCCCACTGCACTCCACTCCACTATGGCCTCACCTTAACTGATTACATCTGCAACTTTATTTCCAAATTCTGAGGTACTGTGGTTAGGACTTTGGTGTATACATTTGCAGGGGGGTAGGGGGTGGGGGACACAATTCAACCCATATGAGAACCCTAGGCAAAATGACCAGAAGGATGTGGACGGTGGACACAGCTGGGTGAGGGCTGCCTATTTAATCCTAGCTCCTTTGAAACAAACCTAGTTCATCCACACCACATGCAACCAGAACACGGAAAGACTCATCATCCAGCCTCAGAGATTTTTCCAAACCTCCTTCCATTCCTTCACTCAGGTCTACTGTTGTGTTGTCTCATCCTACCTTGCATTCTGAGTCTCTTGATTAAATACATAACCCATTCCCATACACACCTTGCTCTGAAGGTCCTTTTGTATCTCTGTATCTCTGGCTGTGACCCCGGACACTGCCCTATGGACATGATTTGGTAGTTTTCTGCTATTCCTGACATGGCGGTCTGAGGTGAGGGATGCTCTTCGCTTTGACCCAGACTCCAGAACACATGCTGGCCAGCTGACCCACTGGATCTCCACAGCAGAAACACAGGACTCTGCTTAGCCCTGACTCATTTGTGCCATCCTCAGCAGGCTGCATGGGCCAAAGGGTGGAATTTGACTGCTTGACAAGCGATTCAGCATGAAAGAGAGATCATCCAGATTAGAAAAGGTAGCAAGTCCTGCCAAATCTGAACTACTGCTGACTTCATGGAGGAGGAGCAGGAATCATACAAAAGCCCGCGTGTGCAGCTGATGCCGGCCTCGGCTACTGATTATATGTTTACTTCCAAATTTCGAGAAATAGAAATCTAGAGTTACACTGGACCTCTACCTCCAATGTCCCAAAGCGCTCAGGATCAGGAAGACTGTGGAAAACTCCAACCCCCACAGCCACCTACTCATCATCACCCCATGTCATCTCTTACCCTCTGGTTTTGGGTCCCACTTTAATGGTATTCCCGTGCCGCTGTAACAGAATGTCACAGACCGGGTGGCTTAAGCAACAGAGATGTATTCCCTCACAGTTCTGGAGGCCGGAAGTCTGAGGTCAAGGTGGCAGAGTTGATATCTCCTGAGGTTTCTCTGCTTGGTTTGTCAATGGGTGTCTTCTCCCTGTTTGTTCCCATGGTCATACCTCTGCGTGTGTCTGTGTCTTAATCTCCTCTTCTTAGAAGGATTTCAGGGTGCATCAGGGCCATCATTTTAATTTAATCACCTCTTTAAAGTCTGTCTCCAAATATGGCCGTGTTCTGGAGTCTTGGGGGTTAGGAACCGGACATGAACTTTGCAGGGATGCAATTCAAGCCATGAAACCTCCCAGGACTGAACTCCTCAAGGGTGGCTAGGGAATGCATTTCATCCATGTATTCATGGACCTCACACAGGCTGGAGCCATGGTATATTCTTAATACATATTTGCTGAAATAAAACCTGTCATTAAGGTATTTCATATGCTTTTTCCTTAGGTGAAGTGATGGTGAGTTTATCTTTAACCATTTGACTTTTCTTGATCATGATCTCACTATTCAGTACTTTGAGGGATGAGATGGCAAAGAGGCAAACTAACAAAGTAAAAATCCCCAAGTGTGCGCTACTTTAGGGGAATTATAACATAGTTAAAGTACTAAATTGTAAAGAACTTTGCATGGTTGAATTTACTTGAGGTTTTTCCAATAATAATGCTATAAAATGTTGTGAACTTCGAGCTTTGCATCAATGAAACATGAAAATCCAAGGTAATTAGCCCATCTCTGGTTTGTATAAGGTTTTTAAAATGTTTGTTCTCCTAATGGGTAAGTCTTGTTTTTCCTAAGCGTGTAAATATCATGCACTCAATGAAGTTTTGCTTTTGCTATCCTTAGGGTTCTAACTAGGATCTTGCCAGAATTGTTTCATACCCAGAAATAACAAGTGGTGGAGAACCACTACCATGCAAATCCCCACAATAGAAATAAAGATCAATAGGGCGACCTGGGTGGCTCAGTCAGTTGAGCATCTGACTCTTGTTTCAACTCTGGTCATGATCCCAGGGTCGTGGGATCAAGGCTCATGTCAGGCTGAGACTGGAGACTGCTTAAGATATTCTCTCTCTCTCTCTCTCTCCCTCTGCTCCTCTCCTCTGATCACACACATACACACATACACTCTCTCTCTAACATAATTTTTTTAATTAAAAAAGAAATAAAGACTATTATTAAAATGCACACAATATTCCATTATTTCAAATTCTACTGTCTATGAGACCACATAGTGCTAGGTTCTCATTGGCAGGTTAAGTCTTTGATGGAGGCTAGAAAAAAAAGAGGGAATGGAAAATATGAAAAGGAGTGGAAACAAGATTAAATGAAGAACAGTGCAGGCAAAGAATTGGAAGGGAACCGAATAAAAGAAAAGAATGGAGAAAATGAGAAGGGAAGAGGAGATAGGAAGAAGGGAGAAGTACGTCATTGAAAAATGAGGATAAAGGTGTCAAATTGTCTCTGGCAGTAGGGTGTTGATCTGCCTCCATGAGACAAGAATTCACTTTTCAGGGGCGCCTAGGTGGCTTGGTTTGTTGAACACCTGACTCTTGATTTTAGCTCAGGTCATGATCCCAGGGTCATGGGATTGAGCCCCGCATTGGGCCCCATGCTGGGTGTGAAGCCTGCTCGGGATTCTTTCTCTCTCTCTCCTGCTCATTCTCTCTGTAAAATGTTTTTAAAAATACCTTTTCAGAATGGCCTTTGTGTGAAAATTAAAACATGATGCACTTTCCTGTGATGTCCCTTCAGAAATACTTTTGAGATAATGGTTTATTGGACTAGAGAACCCCACTAATCCCCTCCCATCCACAAAGCATCTGGTGAAAAATAGCCTCAAAAGACAGTCAACAATCTGATATTTCTACATCAGCTCCATGAAAAAGAGAGTCTTTCAATTAGTGACAGGAATTAACGTTTGTGTGACCGCGGAGAGTGTTCACAGTACGGAAGTGATTACAATGCAGTCTGTGTCCCTTAAAGCCAAACGATCTGCTCTTTTTAGTTGCTGGTATCAGAAAAAAATAGCAAGACGGTCCAACAGATAATCCCCAAATCATGACAGGCAATAAATCTGCCTGCTGAAAGATCTTTAAGAAAACTTCCTCTGGAGGAAAGGAAGGATGTGGGAGGTAAAACCACATGTACAGAGTAGCTGATATCAAAATTGCTCCCAGCTCAAACTTCATATTTTATCCTTGTTAAAATATGAGACAGGACAATGCTGTGAAGCCATCCTTATCGAACCTGAATTTTTAATGTAGGAACAAGGCTGAAAGGGAACAGTTGGAGATGGGCATATTTCGGGGCCATTGTTATTTTTAAAAAAGGGTGGAAGTAATAAGACATCAAAACGGTATTTTAAATTTTGTCTTCAGCATGAAGCTTCTACCCTGCCGTGGGGAAATATAAACCTCCAACTGACTTTGTTGATTAATGGAAATTTATAATCACACAATGTCATGCCTAGGAAGAGTGGACACCGTTCTGCAGATGGAAAAATGGAAGTTCCGTCAACCATATGGAGGCAGTTTCCTGCTACTTACCTCTGGGAAGGTCATACGGTGGGGTGAAAGGGGGTGAGGGTTTCCAGATACAAAACCACCCTCTGCGAATTCCCACCCTTCTGTGAGTCCATCTTGGCTATTTCCTGATACCAATTTGGAGCTGGATAGAGAGAGTGGAAATGGGCATGGTACATAATTGGACCTTTCTGGATCTTCTAATGAATCAAATGATTTCCATGAGGTCTTACTCTTATTTTCACTTCTTAAATAATTCTTATTATTAAAAAAAAAGTTTATTTATTTATCTGAGAGAGAGAGAGAATGCATGCACAGAGGAGAGGCTGGGGGTGGGGTGGGGAAAGACTCCCAAGTAGGCTCCAAGCTGCCAGCGCAGAGCCCAATGTGGGGCTCGATCTCACGAACCGTGACATCATGACCTGAGCAGAAATTAAGGGTCCGACGCTTAACTAAAGGAGCCACCCAGGCACCCCAATAACTTTTATTTTTTAAATGTATTGAGAGTAAGTCTACAATTCCATCCACACCCATATATACAAATCTCTAACTTCAAGGAAAAGAAAACTCAAATAATAATGTCTATCCTTCAAACCCAGTCCTCCTCATCACCATCTCACCCTTCCTGTCTCTGAAACACACCCCATACCTGAAGGTTCTCTTTAAGTCCTCTCCTCAAATTTTTATACCATTAACCTCCTCACCTGGGTGTCTCCTTGTCTGACAAGGCACCTGCCATGTCTTTGAAATGGTTTTTGTCTGCACAAAACTTAAATCACCCTCCATTCTTTGAGCACGGTGCAATCTCCAGGAGGATGTAGTATATCCAGGCTGCTAATTTGATTTTCCTGGATGCACTCCATGCTGGAGTTCGAAGAAAATGTGGATTTCGGCAATCCTTTGTTCTGAATACCGCTAAAAGAGAACTAGACCGGGTTCCCCGTGACAATAAAAATGCCCACAGCTTTCTGTAAAATTCAAGTTACGGAAATTCTGTAAGTGAGTGAAATGAAAATATCCGAAGTTTAGAAATGTTTCCAAGAGTGGTAGTGGGTGCAGACTCGTGCCGGCAAATGCCTATTCTGGACCCCAGACACAAGCATACTCCTCGCTTTTACTTACTTGTTTTATTTTATACTGTCCAGTGACTCGATAAGACCTATTGAGCCTCTATTTTCCCCAGGCACAAAAACTCTTGTGTTTTCAACAAATATTATGAACATTTTCTTATTTATTGAGGAAAAACTATTGTCAATTTATCTGAATTTGCCGATTATTTCTATGCACAAGGCAAAGGACAGTCTTGAAATGAAATCCATGAAGACAGACTTATGTACCCATCTTCGCTGAACATACACACATGCACATACACACATCTATTCTAATACATCTAGTTTTTCTCTTTTATGGGAAAAGATGAGTAGCATAAGATTCTTGGCAGGGGCACCTGGGTGGCTCAGTTGGTTAAGCGTCCGACTTCTGCTCAGGTCATGATCTCATGGCTCGTGAGTTCGAGCCCCGCATCGAGCTCTGTGCTGACAGCTCAGAGCCTGGAGCCTGCTTCCGATTCTGTGTCTCCCTTTCTCTCTCTGTCACTCCCCTGCTCACACTCTGTCTCTGTCTCTCTTTCAAAAATAAACATCAAAAAAAAATTTTTTTTAAAGAGAATTGGATACTGGATTGGCATATTCTGACAGAAATACAAATCTCAAGTGTCAAGAATAAAGATTGCTGAGAGGAGTTTAAGAGATCCAACAGTGGGCAAGAAGCCTTCCATCCCCACTACTTTGGCAGGAAAATCTTGGCCCAAGATTCTGAGTCGAGCTAATCTTAATAGCTCGATAAAAAGCTACTTGTAAAATAGTTACAATGAGCTCCTTCATGTAAGCACAGTGTACGTAAATCCACAATTAATACAACTTTATAAACTTTTCACCACAGTGTATATTGCTCTCTAAATGGCAAAGCTATTTGCCTTATGCTCTAGAAAATCTGATTTGGTGCCTTAATGCTGAGCCCAACTTGTTTTCTCCAGGACCACTTTTCTTCCTGGAACTTTTATTTTTTAATGTTTTATTTATTTCTGAGATAGAGAGAGGCAGCATGAGCAGGGGAAGGTTAGAGAGAGGGGGAGACACAGAATCCGAAGCAGGCTCTGGGCTCTGAGCTAGCTGTCAGCACAGAGCCCGATGTGGCGCTCAAACCCACCAACCGTGAGTTTGAAGATAGCGCTTGAGGGAATCCATTTGTAAAGCCACATGATCACAGAAAAAGTATGAGCAAGACTTGTTACTACCAATTCTAAAAAAGAAAATTCAAATTTCCACACCCACAAATTGCTCTAGGATTGACTTCCCATGCAGGTACACAGGATCTATGTATTTTCTTATCAGTTTGTGTAATTTTTAGTATCCCTTTGGAATTACTTAATTCCCATTGGAATTATTGAATCAGTTCCCTACTATTCTTCCCAATAATGGTCCAGGAGAACACTGCCTTTAACAAAGGTTATAATATTAACAAAGTTCCTTGGGGTGCCTGGGTGGCTCAGTCGGTTAAGCGTCCGATTTCGGCTCAGGTCATGATCTCACTGTTTGTGGGTTCAAGCCCCGAGTCGGGCTCTGTGCTGACAGCTTAGAGCCTGGAGCCTACTTCGGATCCTGTGTCTCCCTCTCTCTCTGCCTCTCTCCCACTCCTGCTCTGTCTCTCTCTGTCTCTCAAAAATGAATAAACGTTAAAAAAGAAAATCCATGTATAAGGAGACCCACACACTCCAAATCCACATTGTTCAAGGGTCAACTGTACTTTAAAACCCCTATTACAAATATGTTAAATAATTTACATGGACATATAAACACAATGAGAGAACAAAGAAGAGCTTTTAATAGAGAAATAGGATCTATAAAAATGGAAAATTTTAGGACTGAATAACACAACACTTAAAAAAAATCACTTCATAGGTCTCATAGCAGATTAGCAGAGCAGAAGAAAGGAAGAGTGAATTGGAATTCAGGGCTGGGCTAGGAAAACTATCCAAACTAAAGCACAGAGTGCAAAACAACAACAACAACAACAACAACAACAACAAAACACGGGAGGGGAAAAAGAGGGCATATATATGCATTTCTTTCCACTTCTCCTACTAAATTATGGTAAAAAAAAAATCCTGAATATTATACGTAAAACAAACATAAGAATATAAAAGGTAGAGAGAAGAAAACAAACCAGTGAGAGATCTGGGGACCCAAGGAATGACATGTGGTGAGCTCTTGTGTTTTCTTTTTGCCTTTCACATCCTAGACTGGGTGTTGAGGAAACGGGCACCATGGCAATAATAAACAAGAAAAGGCAAATGGAGCCCCAAGAAGAGCCTATTTTCTCAAAGGACCAGGAAAGGAAGAAATGATCAGGAAAGAGAACTTTTAGACCAAACCTCCTGACTCTAAGGGCTTCTGGGTGGTTCAGTAGGTTAAGAGTGCAAATCTTGATTTCGGTCCACATCATGATCTCAGTTTGGTGAGTTCAAGCCCCTGGTGGCCTCTGCACTGACAGCATGGAGTCTGCTCGGGATTCTCTCATCTCCCTCTCTCTTTGCCCCTCTCCCACTCTCACTCTGTCTCCCTCCAAATAAATAAATAAACTTAAAAAAAAAAACCCTCCTTACTCTGTTCACCTACCCACACTGGGGTAGACTGAAAGCAGACTGAGTGGGGAGCCGGTCATTTCATTCCTGCCAGTAATGATAGTAATGATACAGCGATGATCATAGATGGTGTCATATATGGAATCAGTAAAGCTCTTATGGGTACTCTGGACTCTCATTTAGTAGTAGCAAAGGGCCCCACCCTCACCATACTTGCCTGGTGCAGTGTCAGAGAAGACCAAATAGAAAGCCAGACCTTCTACCACCTTCCAGAACAATCACTGAACCACCAACTTTACCTAATTGATATTTAACAGGCATTACACCTAGTGACTGTAGAAAACATATTCTTTTTAAGTGCACACAGAACATACGCCAAGAGATGGATCATATTTTGGGTCATAAAACCAGTCTGTGCAAGACTAAAGGGATTCAGATGAGGCAGAGCATATTTTTCAACTCTAAGGAAATTAAATAAGAAATTGTTAACAAAAGAGAAACCCAGAAAGTCCCCAGATATTTGGAGATTAAACAACACACATTTTTAAAAAATGTGTATTTATTTTTGAACTAGAAAGAGTGGGAGTGGGGAAGGGACAGAGAGAGAGAGAGAGAGAAAGAGAGAGAGAGAGAGGTCTGAAGCGGGTTCTGCACTGACAGCAGAGAGCCTCATGTGGAGCTCAAACTCATAACCCGCAAGGTCATGACTTGAGCTGAAATCAGGTGCTCAACAGACTGAGCCGCCCAGGCACCCCAAACAACACACTTTTAAATAATCGCTGTCAAAGAAAAAATAACTAGGGAACTAGAAAATATTTTGAACTTCATAAAAATATCACATATCTAAATTTGCTGGATGCAATTGGAGGGAAATTTCTAGTTCTAAATGTTGATATTAGAAAAGAAGGAAGGCTTAAAATTGAAGGTCTATGCTTCTGATTCTGTGTCTCCCTCTCTCTCTGACCCTCCCCTGCTCATGCTGTCTGTCTGTCTCTCTCTCTCTCTCAAAAATAAAATAAAATAAAATAAAACATTAAAGAAAATTGATTTTTAAATCGAAGGTCTAAATCCATCTTTAGAGGCAAGAAGAGCAAATTAAAAAAGACAGGAAACTTAAAAAAGAAATTGATGAAATGAAAAGCACAAAACCAACAGAGAGAAAGTAACAAAGCTGTAGTTTGTTCTCTGAAATTATTAATGAAGTTATTGATAACCTCCTAGCTAGAGTGGACAAGAAAAAGAGAGAGAAAGAAAACACAGATTACAACTATCAGGATGAAAAACAGGACATTACTACAGATACCACAGACATTATAATCACTCTGTAATAACAAATTTAAAAAAAGAGAGAAAGAAAGCACAAATTACAAATATTAGGATGAAAGACATTACTACAGATACCACAGATATTATAAACACTTTGTAATAACAAATTTAATAACTTATATAAGATAGATTTCTCAGAAAATACAACACAACAAAACTAAGATAAGAAAAATCAGAAAATCTGAGTAACCCTATACTTCTTTAAAAAATAAATTTGTAATTAAAAAAATCTTTCATAAAGATTTCAGGCCAGATGGCCTCACTAGTGAATTATACAGCTCATTTAAGAGAGAGAATAATACCAAGCAATTTTTCAAATCATTACCAAGTCAATCTGTATATCAAACTATTTTTAGCCAAATCCCAGGAGGCTATCTTGCAGAAATTGACAAGTCACTTGTAAAATTTACATGTACATGAAAAGGCCAAACAATCTTGCAAAGAAGGAACAAAGTTGAAGTACTTACATGACCTATTTTCAAGGCACATAAATGTATGGTAATAAAGTAAATATTTTATTAGCATAAAACTGAACAAATGAAATAACAGAAGAAAATCTGAAAAAGATACACACTCAGAGTGGATTGATTTTAGGTCAAGCTACCAAAACAATTCAATGGGGAAAGGAATTTTAACAAACAATTGAGAAACAATGGATCATCTCTCTGAGAGAAAAAGAAAAACTCAACTCATGCTCGCTCCATACAAGAGTTAATTTAAAATGGATCATAAGCTTAAAGGTAAAAGCTAAAACTATAAAGCTTTAAAAAATACAAATTAGAGGGGCTCCTGGGTGGCTCAGTCGATTGAATATCTGACCCTTGAGTTCCTGTCAGGTCATGATCCCAGAGGTTGTAAGATCAAGCCCCACGTCAGGCTCTACACTCAGCTCAGAGTGGATGCTCTCAGCTTAGGATTCTCTCTCTTCTCTCTCTCTGCCCCTCTCCCACTTGCACACAAGCTCTCTCTCAAAAAAAGTACATATTAGAATATCTTCACTACTTGAAGGTAAGCAAAGATTTCTTAGAACTCAGAAAGAAGAAACTGATAACAATGGAGTTTATCCAATTAGATACTTTTACTCGTGAAAAAAACAACATGGACGTAGGCAAGCCACAGAAGAGCAGATAATCTTCCCTTCCCTTCCCATTTTTCTGACACAGGACTTATATCCAGAATGAAATAACAATTCCTGTAACTCAAGAATCATAACACAAATACCCAATTTTTGAAAATTTTCAAAAATCTTAAAAAGGCACTTCACAAAGAGAGATACACAAAAATCTCCTATGCACTGGTGAAAGTGTCAGGCTCATCTTTCACCAGGAAAATACGAATTAAAACTGCAATGAAATACCAGTGCACACCAATTAGATTTGCATGTTGCCCAAAACATGGGAAAGCTGGAATTTTTATAGTTTGCTGAAGGGACAACAAGTACTTTGACCACTCTGGAAACTGTTCTAGTAGTTTCTGCTAAAATTAAGTTTGCCCTATGATCGAGCAATTCCGCTTTTTAGTATCTACCCAAAATAAATGAAAACATATGTTCACAAAAAGCCTTGTACAAGAATGTTCCTGGAAACTTTATTCAAAATTGCCCCAAACTGGAAACAATGCAAAATTCTCTAACAAAGGAATGAAAAAATAGTGTGTAATACATATCTCTACAATGTAATGCTATTTGCACTAAACAAAAACACAGTACAGATACACAACTCAACTCAGATGAATCTTACTAAAGTCAGTTTTTGTTATTTGCTGTAGTTATGTTCTATAAAGTTGCCGTACACACTGAATTAGCAAAAATGGAACCAATTCTAGGGAAAATTTAAGGTTATTTGCTGGAGATTTTCATCTCTCTCAACACATAACCTTGTTTTATATGTGTTTCTGTTTCAAAAGACACCTTATTTAATATACACTGCTGATTCATTAACATTAAGTTCATGGTCAACAGCATCCCAACTCATGAAAGAAGCTTTTCTAATACACATATTTTCTCCATAAGGACATATCTGCCTTCTTGCACTTAGCGACACTAGACAGCATGGCAACATGGCTCTTGGGGACTATTGCAAACAGCAAAATCATAAATGCAGAACACCAAGTGAAAATTTAAAAAAGACACTTGTTTACAGTAAGAGAGCTGAAAATCGGAGGTGAGTATTGCCTTGTTCCATCTCAGCTGGGAACGTGGTCATTAGCTCAACTCAGATGTTTTTTGCTGTTCTATACATGTCCATGAATGACCACAAAAGAATTATAGCATTGGGGGGTTTCAAAGCAAATTCACGAACAGAGAATCCACCAAAAAAACCCCATGAGAATAGCCTACAGATGATTCTAGATATATACCATCCAAGAACAGGCAAAGCTAATCTCTGATGAAATATACAGACAGAGGTTGCTCCTGTCAGGATGGGGACCAGAGATGGGCTAGGAGGTGTCAGGAAGGATCTTTTTGGGATGACGGGAGTATTTTATATCTTGATGGGGTGTGCAATACAGGGAAATATGTAGTTTGTCAGAAATCACTAAGACCTGTATATGTCACTACATGTAATTAAACCCCAGTAGAATAATAAACCTACAAAAAAAGAAATGTAACACTCTCTGCCAAAAAGCAAACAGCAAAATAATGATCTATCAAAGTTGAAATAATTACAAATTAAGAAAATTATTGGCAAGCATGTAAGAAAGATAAAGGAATTATATCCTTTACATCTAAATGTATATAATAAATCCATAAAAGCAAAGCCTGTCAAAGAAGCAATGAATAAAAGATGTGAAAGACCAGTGTACACAAGGGGAAATACAATATCCCTAGGGTAAGTGACTATCTCAAAATCACACAAGTATTTAATGGAAGAACAGGACTAGAATTCAGATCTCCTGACTCCTTTTCTATTATACCAACAGAATGGTAATTGAGGCTGGTCAATGTTGAGAACATTAAGTTACAAATACATTACAGTGTACAAGAATATACCAGTAAGTTATTGGGATAGAATATATACCTCCTTTGTGTTCAGAATTTTATTTTATTTTATTTTACTTTATTTTATTTTATATTTGAGAGAGAGAGAAAGAGAGAGAGAGAGCGAGCGAGCATGAGCAGGGAAGAGGCACAGAAGGGGAGGAAGAAGAGAATCTTTTTTTTTTATTATTATTTAAGCTTTTTATTTATTTGTTTAATTTTTAATGTGTATTTATTTTTATTTATTTTTTTACAAATAGTTTATTGTCAAGTTGGTTTCCATATAACACCCAGTGCTCATCCCCACAAGTGCCCTACTGCATGCCCATCTCTCCCCTNTTCAGTATTACTTTGGCTATTCGGGGTCTTTTGTGGTTCCATACACATTTTAGGATAGTTCTAGTTTTGAGAAGTATGCTCGTGCAATTTTGATTGGAATTGCATTGAATGTGCAGATTGCTTTGGGTAGTAATGACATTTTAACTATATTTATTCTTCCAATCCATGAGCATGGAATGTTTTTCCATTTCTTTGTTTCTTCTTCAATTTCAGAAGGAGAGAATCTTAAGTAGGCTCCATACTCAGCACAAAGCCCAACACGGGGCTCAGTCCCACGATCTTGGGATGATGACCTGAGCTGAAATCAAGAGTCAGAGGCTCAATGGGCTGACCCACCTAAGTTTTCCATGTAGACAGAATTTTAAAAAGGAAAGAGACTATTAGTTAATAAGTTGCATTTGGATAACAAGTACATAATTTGGGGAAAAATCAATTTAGATTCTCACCACACTATACACTAGTGTAAAAGTTTGACATAAATATTTTAAAGTGTAGAAAACTAGAAGAAAATAATATCAAATAAAAGTAAAATTGGGGAAGGGTAACATTCTAGGCACAGAAGTAATTGGAAAAAAAGAAACTTCCACCAAAGAGATAGAGGTAGCATTCTTGATTTGTGAGATTATGATGAGCTTTTGCTGATTGCTCATAAATTCAAAGATGGCAAGAAGAGGCAGGTTTCGCCATGGAAAAGCCTGTTTTTAAAAAGATTTTTAACTTCAATTGAAGGGTAACGTTTATACGGAAAGATGAACAGATCAGAACTGTGCGGTCATTAAGATCGGTCATTAACGTCTGCTGAAAAGTTACCGCTATTCCAAGTTCTAATACCACAGATTAGGTTTGACTGTCTTTTAACTTTATAGACTTGGAATTATATAGTATATGTTATTGTGTGAATGACTTATTTAATCCAACATTATGTCTGTGAAATTCTTCCATGTTATCATTTATAGCAGTAATTCATTCACTTCTATGGCTGTGCAATTTTTATGTATTAAGAAAAATGCTGCTATAAAACAGTATCATACATGCATTTTGTGCATATATGCATTCATTTCTGCTGGTATACATCAAGGCTATAATTGCTGGTTTATAGGGAATATATGAGATCTACTCAGGTATATGCAGCAAACAGTGTATGAGAGACTCCATTTTTCCATATTCTATACTTGATACTCCTAGCATTCAAAAATTCTGATGGGAAGTTAGGGCTGTTGTCAGATTTTGTGCTTTTAATTTCTATTTCTTCAATTAATAATGACCTTGAGCTGTTCAGTATCATCTTTTGTAAAGTGTCCATTGAAGTTTTGGGCCCATTTTTCTTTGTTGGGGGGGGACTTTTTAAATTGGTTGTCTGCCTTTTTCTTAATGATTTGTACAAGTTTTAAAAATATTCTGGATGTGAGTTTTTTTTAAATTTTTTATGTAATGATTTTTTAAAGTTACATCCGAGTTAGTTAGCATCTAGTGCAACAAAGATTTCAAGAGGAGATTCCTTCATGCCCCTCACCGTTTTAGCTCATTCCCCCTCCGACAACCCCTCCAACCACCTTCTGTTTGTTCTCCTATTTAAGAGCCTCTTATGTTTTTGTCACCTTCCCTGTTTTTATATTATTTTTGCTTCCCTTCCCTTATGTTCATCTGCTTTGTATCTTAAAGTCCTCAGATGAGTGAAGTCATACGATATTTGTCTTTCTCTGATTTTGTTTGGCATAATACCCTCCCGTTCCATCCACGTAGTTGCAAATGGCAAGATTTCATTCTTTTTGATTGCTGAGTAATACTCCATCATATATATATGTACACCACTTCTTTATCCATTCATTCATCGATGGACATTTGGGCCCTTTCCATACTTTGGCTATTGTTGATAGCGCTGCTATAAACATTGGGATGCATATGTCTCTTTGAAACAGCACATCTGTATCTCTTGGATAAAAACCTAGCAGTGCAATTGCTGGGTTATAGGGTAGTTCTATATTTAATATTTTGAGGAATCTCCATACTGTTTTCCAGGGTGACTGCACCAGTTTGCATTCCCGCCAGCAGTGCAAAATAGATCCTCTCTCACTGCATCTGGATGTGAGCTCTTTGTCGGTTACGTATATTGCCAATATCTTTCTCTTGCTCAGTGGTGTTCCCTTTTCACCTCCATGTTAACCTTTGATCAACGGATTGGGTTCTAAATGTCAATGAAGACCAACTTATCAGTCTTTTATGCTGTTTTTGTATGTGTGTCCTTTAAAATTTTTGCTTCCCTCGGGGTCATGAAGTTATTCTCCTCTGTTATTTTCTAGAAATGTGTTGTTTTACCTGGCACATTTAGATCCACAATCCACCGGGAATTCAGTTTCTGTGTATGGTCTCAAGTAGGATTCAAATTTGTGTGTGTGTGTGTGTGTGTGTGCGTGTGCACAGATACTTATTTAACAACTCCCCACACACATGTGCCCAGTATGTATAGCAGGTACCTGTAAATGTTTTATATCCAGAGAGCTGAAAAACATTTTCAAATCCCTCTTCACACCACATGTTTGAGATCCAGTCACTGGTACTTTAGTATCTAACATGATCACTTCTGTTCCTGCCCTTCCCAAATGATCATGCATGCCACTGACTGGTGAAAGTTCAATAATTATTTTGCTGAGACTAAGGATTTGATACGTCAGGCCCATCTGAATGCTCTATCTTTGTGTCAACTCAATTAGTCTTCTCCTCACTAGAACTTCTAGTTATCTCTCTGTTTCTACTCACTTTATAAATTTAAAAGTGGCAATAATAATAATTGCATACGCCAAGACCAAAGCAAAGGCTGCAAAACTGTCCAAATTAGAGCCATTGGCTGGCAAATACCACACTCACAAAATGACACCTTGAGGGGCCCCAATTTCTGCTGTTGTGACCTAGGACAGTCAAGGGCATCGCTTTTGAGATTGCTTGGGAGATGACTCTGCAATTTTCAAGTTTCTTCATAATTACAGGCCACCTCTTAACTATTACCATCTTCATTTGAAGTTAGACAAATAGGGGATGCACGGGAAGCTGATATATCCTGAGGTTAAAAAAGAAGTAATTAGTAGAAAAGAGTATCTTGAGGTGAAGAGGTAGGGCAAAGGGAGACCTTTAGCTATCATTTAAAAGGAGGGAAGATTTTGGTAAACTGTGTTTATATAGTTGTACAGGGATATATGAGGATATGAACTTACTATGTGTGTGTATTTGTGTGTATATATGTGTATATACAAATATAAACTGTCTTCATAGTTGTACATAGATATATGCATATATGAATATAATTATGTATAAATATATATTATATATGTATAAAATATATATGTACACATATATAAAACAAAGAAAAAGAAACTATTTAGTTTCTCCATAGCTTCTTTATAAGTCTATGTACCAAAGTGTTAAATAGTATCCCTGGATAATAGAAATACAGGTGGGTTGGGGCACATGGGTGGCTCAGACGTTTGGGCATCTGACTCTTGATTTTGGCTCAAGTCATGATCCCAGAGTCCTGGGATCAAGCCCCGCATCAGGCTCTGCACTTGGCATGGAGCCGGCTTAAGATTCTCTCTCTCTCTCTCTCTCTCTCTCTCTGTCTCTCTGTCTCTCTCTCCCTCCCCCACTGTCCCTCTCCCCAGCTCCCACACATTCTCTCTCTCCCTAAAAAAACAAAAAGTGGGGGTTTTTTATCCTTTTTTCTCCACTCTGAATTTTCTAGATTGGGTACAATGAATAGGTATTACTTTAATAAGGAGAATGCACACAAATTGAATTATAAAATTATTGACTAGTGGGTGCTTGGATGGCTCAGTTGGTTAAGTGTCTGACTCACTTGGCTCAGGTCATGATCTCACTGTTCATGAGTTCAAGCCCCATGTTGGGCTCTGTGGTGACAGCTCAGAGCTGGAAGACTGCTTGGGATTCTGTGTCTCCCTCTCTCTCTGACCCTCCCCTGCTCATACTCTGTCTCTGTTTCTCCCAAAAATAAATAAACATTAAAAATTAAAAAGTAAACAAATAAAAGTACAATAAAATAAAATTATTGACTAGAAAAATGTATCTTCAGGAACCTTTGTATTTTCAAGTAGGTAGGTTATGTTAGGAGTGGAGAGACTCTTTTTTTTTTTAATTTTTTTAACGTTTATTTATTTTGAGGGAGAGACACCAAGCGTGAGCAGGGGAGGGGCAGAGAGAGGGAGACAGAATCTGAAGCAGGCTCCAGGCTCTGAGCTATCAACACAGAGCCTGATACGGGACTCGAACCCATGAAGGAGGTTTTGACCTGAGGGAAGTCGGATGCTCAACCGACTGAACCACCCAGGCACCACTAGACGCTTTCCTTTGATAGAGCCCGCAGATGAGTCTCTGAAGGAAAAAAGTTTCTACACTGCAAGGCTTGGCTGTCACAAAGTACCAATAGCTCCATGTTAGCACATTATTTTTTTATTTTTATTTTTTGGCCATTTTTGATCAAGTTCTATCCAGCTACAAGCTTTCCATTTGTCAACTTTAGGAAAAGATTCAATCTCCACCATGCTTCAAGGACCCCTCCCTGCTTCTGGGCTCCTTGGGGTTTTAGAAAACCTTCATGGCTGACACTGCCCAGGACATGGAAAAAGGCTTCTTGGTTTTCGGCGCTCAGGCTGTCTGGGGAGGTNCGGCACCCGCTGCTGCCTCTCCCCTCCCCCCTGCCTCTCCCCTTTCCCCAGCAGACGCCACCCCCGGGATGGCTGCTGTCGCCTACCGCCAAGGCAACCGTCGGCACTGAAGCTTTGCCATCTGCAAAGCAAGAAAAGAGAAACTGGAAATCTCTGATTAATGGGAAAATCTCCCCCCGATATTTAAGGTTGGTAACAAATTCAACCGTTTTACGTGCATGGTAGCCCTCAACTTGCCCAGGGGGCTGAGTTCAGAATCCAGCACTCAGACCACAGTAGCTTAGCCATCCTTTCTATGAGGACAAAGTAATCAATTCCATGGTCTCTCTCTTTTTTTTTTTTTTTTTTTTTTCCTTTGTGTGCAA